>NW_017212764.1:0-16264 GCF_001704415.2 Capra hircus
GCAGGCTGCTCTCCTTGTGTGGAGTCGGGGCCGGAAGCTGAGGATTCCTCTCCAGTGCTGACATGGATTTGGGTACTTCTGGAGTCTCCACAAGGGGAGTCAGGCCTCGTCTCGAGTGGGGCATGAGCGTGCCATTTCCTCCCAGCTGTAGCAGCAGTGTCACGCTTCCCCTTCGCGTGGATCAAGGGATCTGTGGCTTTCCTCGAGCTTTCCCACGAGGCTTTCCCACAGGGCTGTCCCACGTGCCACCGTGGTGTGAGTCGATCCTCGCGTGAAAGTCGAGGCAGTGCAGGGAAAACAGGTTTCCTGGAATGGACTGAGACATCTGGGGACTCTTGGAATGTGGCACGACCCTGGAGTTCCCTCTCCCTTTCCTGTGGGAGAGCGCCACCTTGAGATGCGATGGGAACGCCGGAATTCTTTTCCGACCACGCAGGGAAAGGATCCCTCCTCTCGAGTAGGAGGCGGAAACGGGCTCCTCTGGATGTGGGCGGGACTCTCGTGCTTCCTCTCGAGTGGAGACGGGTTGTCGGGGAACTTCTTGAGTTGCAGTGTGTGAAGGACCCTTTGGAAGTTCCAGAGGTAAGTGTGATTAGCCTCGAGACACCTCAGCGGAAATGGCCTCATCTCGCCTGGAGGGAGAACCTCCTGGATTTTCTCGAGTTCGGCAGGTGCTCTCGACTTACGACGGGGACCTCAGGGACCCGCTCTGGCCTCAGGAAAGGCCAGTCCCCATGCGAGTTGCTCGGGGGCCTCTCGGATTCCTCTCCCGTCGATGCCGGGGCCTAAGATCTTGTGTGGAGTCGGTGCCGAACCTGAGGATTCCTCTCCAGTGCTGACATGGATCTTGGGGTACTTCTGGAGTCTCCCCAGGAGTCATTCCTGTCTCGAGTGGGGGCATGCACGTGCGATTTTCCTCCCGAGCTGTAGCAGCAGTGTCACACTTCCCTTCGTGGATCAAGGGATCTGTGGCTTTCCCTCGAGGGCTTTCCCACAGGGCTGTCCCACGTGCCACCGTGGTGTGAGTCGATCCTCTTGAAAGTCGAGGCAGTGCAGGGAAAACAGGTTTCCCTGGAATGGACTGAGACATCTGGGGGACTCTGGGAATGGTGCACGACCCTGGAGTTCCTCTCGCCTTTCCTGTGGAGAGCGCCTCCTCTTGAGATGCGACCGGAACGCCGGGAATTCTTTCCCGACCACGCAGGGAAAGGATCCCTCCTCTCGAGCTAGGAGGCGGAAACGGGGCTCTCTGGATGTGGGCGGACTCTCGTGCTTCCTCTCGAGTGGAGACGGGTTTGTCGGGGAACTTCTTGAGTTGCAGCAAGGGTGTGAAGGACCCTTTGGAAGTTCCAGAGGTTAGGTTGATTAGCCTCGAGACGCCTCAGCGGAAATGGGCCTCATCTCGCCTGGAGGGGAGAACCTCCTGGATTTTCCGAGTTGCGCAGGTGCTCTCGACTTACGACGGACCTCAGGGACCCGCTCTGGTGGCCTCAGGAAAGGCCAGTCCCCATGCGAGTTGCTAGGGGGCCTCGGGATTCCTCTCCCGTCGATGCCGGGGCCTAAGACCTTGTGTGGAACGGTGCCGGAACCTGAGGATTCCTCTCCAGTGCTGACATGGATCTTGGGGTACTTCTGGAGTCTCCCCAGGGGAGTCAGTCCTCGTCTCGAGTGGGGCATGCACGTGCGCTTTCCTCCCGAGCTGTAGCAGCAGTGTCACGCTTCCCTTCGCGTGGATGAAGGATCTGTGGCTTTCCCGAGGCGAGGCTTTCCCACGAGGCTTTCCCACAGGGCTGTCCCACGTGCCACCGTGGTGTGAGTCGATCCTCGGCTTGAAAGTCGAGGCAGTGCAGGGAAAACAGGTTTCCCTGGAATGGACTGAGACATCTGGGACTCTGGAATGGTGGCACGACCCTGGAGTTCCTCTCGCCTTTCCTGTGGAGAGCGCCTCCTCTTGAGATGCGACGGAACGCCGGGAATTCTTTCCCGACACGCAGGGAAAGGATTCCCTCTCGAGCTAGGAGGCGGAAACGGGGCTCCTCTGGATGTGGCGGGACTCTCGTGCTTCCTCTCGAGTGGAGACGGGGGTGTCGGGGAACTTCTTGAGTTGCAGCAAGGGTGTGAAGGACCCTTTGGAAGTTCCAGAGGTTAGGTGATTAGCCTCGAGACGCCTCGCGGAAATGGGCCTCATCTCGCCTGGAGGGGAGAACCTCCTGGATTTTCTCGAGTTGCCACAGGTGCTCTCGACTTACGACGGGACCTCAGGGACCGTCTGGTGGCCTCAGGAAAGGCCAGTCCCCATGCGAGTTGCTGGGGCCTTCGGGATTCCTCTCCCGTCGATGCCGGGGCCTAAGACTTGTGTGGAGTCGGTGCCGGAACCTGAGGATTCCTCTCCAGTGCTGACATGGATCTTGGGGTACTTCTGGAGTCTCCCCGGGGAGTCAGTCCTCGTCTCGACGGGCATGCACGTGCACTTTCCTCCCGAGCTGTAGCAGCAGTGTCAGCTTCCCTTCGCGTGGTCTGGATCTGTGGCTTTTCGACAGAGGCTTTCCCACGAGGCTTTCCCACAGGGCTGTCCCACGTGCCACCGTGGTGTGAGTCGATCCTCGGCTTGAAAGTCGAGGCAGTGCAGGGAAAACAGGTTTCCCTGGAATGGACTGAGACATCTGGGGACTCTGGGAATGGTGGCACGACCCTGGAGTTCCTCTCGCCTTTCCTGTGGAGAGCCTCCTCTTGAGATGCGACGGAAACGCCGGGAATTCTTTCCCGACACGCAGGGAAAGGATCCCTCCTCTCGAGCTAGGAGGCGGAAACGGGGCTCCTCTGATGGGCGGACTCTCGTGCTTCCTCTCAGTGGAGACGGGTATGTCGGGGAACTTCTTGAGTTGCAGCAAGGGTGTGAAGGACCCTTTGGAAAGTTCCAGAGGTTAGGTGTGATTAGCCTCGAGACGCCTCAGCGGAAATGGGCCTCATCTCGCCTGGAAGGGAGAACCTCCTGGATTTTCTCGAGTTGCGGCAGGTGCTCTCGACTTACGACGGGGACCTCAGGGACCCGCTCTGGTGGCCTCAGGAAAGGCCAGTCCCCATGCGAGTTGCTGGGGCCTTTCGGATTCCTCTCCCGTCGATGCGGGGCCTAAGACTTTGTGGAGGGTGCCGGAACCTGAGGATTCCTCTCCAGTGCTGACATGGTCTTGGGGTACTTCTGGAGTCTCCCAGGGAGTCAGTCCTCGTCTCGAGTGGGGGCATGCACGTGCGCTTTCCTCCCGAGCTGTAGCAGCAGTGTCACGCTTCCCTTCGCGTGGATCAAGGATCTGTGGCTTTTCCCGAGGCTTTCCCACGAGGCTTTCCCACGAGGCTTTCCACAGGGCTGTGCCACCGTGGTGTGAGTCGATCCTCGGCTTGAAAGTCGAGGCAGTGCAGGGAAAACAGGTTTCCCTGGAATGGACTGAGACATCTGGGACTCTGGGAATGGTGCACGACCCTGGAGTTCCTCTCGCCTTTCCTGTGGAGAGCGCCTCCTCTTGAGATGCGACGGAACGCCGGGAATTCTTTCCCGAAACGCAGGGAAAGGATCCTCCTCTCGAGCTAGGAGGCGGAAACGGGGCTCCTCTGGATGTGGGGGACTCTCGTGCTTCTCTCTCGAGTGGAGACGGGTATGTCGGGAACTTCTTGAGTTGCAGCAAGGGTGTGAAGGACCCTTTGGAAGTTCCAGAGGTTAGGTGTGATTAGCCTCGAGACGCCTCAGCGAAATGGGCCTCATCTCGCCTGGAGGGAGAACCTCCTGGATTTTCTCGAGTTGCGGCAGGTGCTCTCGACTTACGACGGGACCTCAGGGACCTGCTCTGGTGGCCTCAGGAAAGGCCAGTCCCCATGCGAGTTGCTCGGGGCCCTCGGGATTCCTCTCCCGTCGATGCCGGGGCCTAAGACCTTGTGTGGAGTCGGTGCCGGAACCTGAGGATTCCTCTCCAGTGCTGACATGGATCTTGGGGTACTTCTGGAGTCTCCCCGGGAGTCAGTCCTCGTCTCGAGTGGGCATGCACGTGCGCTTTCCTCCCGAGCTGTAGCAGCAGTGTCATGCTTCCCTTCGCGTGGATCAAGGATCTGTGGCTTTCTCGAGGTTTTGAGGCTTTCCCACGAGGCTTTCCCACAGGGCTCCCACGTGCCACCGTGGTGTGAGTCGATCCTCGGCTTGAAAGTCGAGGCAGTGCAGGGAAAACAGGTTTCCCTGGAATGGACTGAGACATCTGGGGGGACTCTGGAATGGTGGCACGACCCTGGAGTTCCTCTCGCCTTTCCTGTGGAGAGCCTCCTCTTGAGATGCGACGGAAACGCCGGGAATTCTTTCCCGAACACGCAGGGAAAGGATCCCTCCTCTCGAGCTAGGAGGCGGAAACGGGGCTCCTCTGGATGTGGCGGGACTCTCGTGCTTCCTCTCGAGTGGAGACGGGTATGTCGGGGAACTTCTTGAGTTGCAGCAAGGGGTGAAGGACCCTTTGGAAGTTCCAGAGGTTAGGTGTGATTAGCCTCGAGACGCCTCAGGAAATGGGCCTCATCTCGCCTGGAGGGGAGAACCTCCTGGATTTTCTCGAGTTGCGGCAGGTGCTCTCGACTTACGACGGGGACCTCAGGGACCCGCTCTGGTGGCCTCAGGAAAGGCCAGTCCCCATGCGAGTTGCTCGGGGGCCTCTCGGGATTCCTCTCCCGTCGATGCCGGGCCTAAGACCTTGTGTGGAGTCGGTGCCGGAACCTGAGGATTCCTCTCCAGTGCTGACATGGATCTTGGGGTACGTCTGAGTCTCCCCTGGGAGTCAGTCCTCGTCTCGAGTGGGGGCATGCACGTGCGCTTTCCTCCCGAGCTGTAGCAGCAGTGTCATGCTTCCCTTCGCGTGGATCAAGGGATCTGTGGCTTTCCCTCGAGGCTTTCCCACGAGGCTTTCCCTCGAGCTTTCCCACAAGGCTGTCCCACGTGCCACCGTGGTGTGAGTCGATCCTCGGCTTGAAAGTCGAGGCAGTGCAGGGAAAACAGGTTTCCCTGGAATGGACTGAGACATCTGGGGACTCTGGGAATGGTGGCACGACCCTGGAGTTCCTCTCGCCTTTCCTGTGGAGAGCGCCTCCTCTTGAGATGCGACGGAACGCGGGAATTCTTTCCCGAAACACGCAGGGAAAGGATCCCTCCTCTCGAGCTAGGAGGCGGAAACGGGGCTCCTCTGGATGTGGGCGGACTCTCGTGCTTCCTCTCGAGTGGAGACGGGTATGTCGGGGAACTTCTTGAGTTGCAGCAAGGGTGTGAAGGACCCTTTGGAAGTTCCAGAGGTTGTGATTAGCCTCGAGACCTCAGCGGAAATGGGCCTCATCTCGCCTGGAAGGGAGAACCTCCTGGATTTTCTCGAGTTGCGGCAGGTGCTCTCGACTTACGACGGGGACCTCAGGGACCCGCTCTGGTGGCCTCAGGAAAGGCCAGTCCCCATGCGAGTTGCTCGGGCCTCTCGGATTCCTCTCCCGTCGATGCCGGGCCTAAGACCTTGTGTGGAGTCGGTGCCGGAACCTGAGGATTCCTCTCCAGTGCTGACATGGATCTGGGGTACTTCTGAGTCTCCCCTGGGAGTCAGTCCTCGTCTCGAGTGGGGGCATGCACGTGCGCTTTCCTCCCGAGCTGTAGCAGCAGTGTCACGCTTCCCTTCGCGGATCAAGGGATCTGTGGCTTTCCCTCGAGGCTTTCCCACGGCTTTCCCACGAGGCTTTCCCACAAGGCTGCCCACGTGCCACCGTGTGTGAGTCGATCCTCGGCTTGAAAGTCGAGGCAGTGCAGGGAAAAACAGGTTTCCCTGGAATGGACTGAGACATCTGGGGGACTCTGGAATGTGGCACGACCCTGGAGTTCCTCTCGCCTTTCCTGTGGAGAGCGCCTCCTCTTGAGATGCGACGGAACGCCGGGAATTCTTTCCCGAACACGCAGGGAAAGGATCCCTCCTCTCGAGCTAGGAGGCGGAAACGGGCTCCTCTGGATGTGGGCGGACTCTCGTGCTTCCTCTAGTGGAGACGGGTATGTCGGGGAACTTCTTGAGTTGCAGCAAGGGTGTGAAAGACCCTTTGGAAGTTCCAGAGGTTAGGTGTGATTAGCCTCGAGATGCCTCAGCGGAAATGGGCCTCATCTCGCCTGGAGGGGAGAACCTCCTGGATTTTCTCGAGTTGCGGCAGGTGCTCTCGACTTACGACGGGGACCTCAGGGACCCGCTCTGGTGGCCTCAGGAAAGGCCAGTCCCCATGCGAGTTGCTCGGGGGCCTCTCGGGATTCCTCTCCCGTCGATGCCGGGGCCTAAGACCTTGTGTGGAGTAGGTGCCGGAACCTGAGGATTCCTCTCCAGTGCTGACATGGATCTTGGGGTACTTCTGGAGTCTCCCCAGGGAGTCAGTCCTCGTCTCGAGTGGGGCATGCACGTGCGCTTTCCTCCCGAGCTGTAGCACCAGTGTCATGCTTCCCTTCGCGTGGATCAAGGGATCTGCTTTCCTCGAGGCTTTCCCACGAGGCTTTCCTCGAGGCTTTCCCACAGGGCTGTCCCACGTGCCACCATGGTGTGAGTCGATCCTCGGCTTGAAAGTCGAGGCAGTGCAGGGAAAACAGGTTTCCCTGGAATGGACTGAGACATCTGGGGGACTCTGGGAATGGTGGCACGACCCTGGAGTTCCTCTCGCCTTTCCTGTGGAGAGCGCCTCCTCTTGAGATGCGACGGGAACGCCGGGAATTCTTTCCCGACCACGCAGGGAAATATCCCTCCTCTCGAGCTAGGAGGCGGAAACGGGGCTCCTCTGGATGTGGGCGGGACTCTCGTGCTTCCTCTCAGTGGAGACGGGTATGTTGGGGAACTTCTTGAGTTGCAGCAAGGGTGTGAAGGACCCTTTGGAAAGTCCAGGTTAGGTGTGATTAGCCTCGAGATGCCTCAGCGGAAATGGGCCTCATCTCGCCTGGAGGGAGAACCTCCTGGATTTTCTCGAGTTGCGGCAGGTGCTCTCGACTTACGACGGGGACCTCAGGGACCCGCTCTGGTGGCCTCAGGAAAGGCCAGTCCCCATGCGAGTTTCGGGGCCTCTCGGGATTCCTCTCCCGTCGATGCCGGGCCTAAGACCTTGTGTGGAGTCGGTGCCGGAACCTGAGCATTCCTCTCCAGTGCTGACATGGATCTTGGGGTACTTTTGGAGTCTCCCCAGGGAGTCAGTCCTCGTCTCGTTTGGGGCATGCAAGTGCGCTTTCCTCCGAGATGGGCAGCAGTGTCATGTTTCCCGTCGAGTGGATCAAGGAATCAGTGGCTTTCCTCGAGTCTTTTCCACAAGGCTTTCCCACGAGGCTTTTTCCACAGGGCTGTCCCACGTGCCAACGTGGTGTGAGTCGATCCTCGGCTTGAAAATCGAGGCAGTGCAGGGAAACAGGTTTCCCTGGAATGGACTGAGACCTCTGGGGACTATCTGGTGGCACACCCTGGAGTTCCTCTCGCCTTTCCTGTGGAGAGGGCCTCCTCTTGAGATGCGACGGAACGCCGGGAATTCTTTCCCGAGAACACAGGGAAAGGATCCCTCCTCTCGAGCTAGGAGGCGGAAACGGGGCTCCTCTGGATGGGCGGGAATCTCGTGCTTCCTCTCGAGTGGAGACGGGTATGTCAGGGAACTTCTTGAGTTGCAGCAAGGGTGTGAAGGACCCTTTGGAAGTTCCAGAGGTTAGGTGTGATTAGCCTCGAGACGCCTCAGGGAAATGGGCCTCATCTCGCCTGGAGGGGAGAACTCCTGATTTTCTCGAGTTGTGGCAGGCGCTCTCGACTTACGACGGGGACCTCAGGGACCCGCTCTGGTGGCCTCAGGAAAGGCCAGTCCACATGCGAGTTGCTGGGGGCCTCTCGGGATTCCTCTCCGTCGATGGGGCCTAAGATCTTGTATGGAGTCCGTGCCGGAACCTGAGCATTCCTCTCCAGTGCTGACATGGATCCTGGGGTACTTCTGGAGTCTCCCCAGGGGAGTCAGTCCTCGTCTCGAGCGGGGGCATGCACGTGCGCTTTCCTCCGAGCTGTAGCAGCAGTGTCACGCTTCCCTTCGCGTGGATCAAAGATCTTTGGCTTTCTCTGAGGCTTTCCACGAGGCTTTCCACGAGGCTTTCCACAGGGCTGTCCACGTGCCACCGTGGTGTGAGTCGATCCTCGGCTTGAAAGTCGAGCAGTGCAGGGAAAACAGGTTTCCCTGGAATGGACTGAGACATCTGGGGGACTCTGGGAATGGTGCAATACCCTGGAGTTCCTCTCGCCTTTCCTGTGGAGAGCGCTCCTCTTGAGATGCGACGGGAACGCCGGGAATTCTTTCCCGACCACGCAGGGAAAGGATCCCTCCTCTCGAGCTAGGAGGCGGAAACGGGGCTCCTCTGGATGTGGGCGGACTCTCCTGCTTCCTCTCGAGTGGAGACGGGTATGTCGGGAACTTCTTGAGTTGCAGCAAGGGTGTGAAGGACCTTTGGAAGCTCCAGAGGTTAGGTGTGATTAGCCTCGAGACGCCTCAGCGGAAATGGGCCTCATCTCGCCTGGAGGGGAGAACCTCCTGGATTTCTCGAGTTGCAGCAGGTGCTCTCGACTTACGACGGGGACCTCAGGGACCCGCTCTGGTGGCCTCAGGAAAGGCCAGTCCCCATGCGAGTTGCTTGGGGGCCTCTCGGGATTCCTCTCTCGGCGATGGGGCCTAAGATCTTGTGTGGAGTCTGTGCCGGAACCTGAGATTCCTCTCCAGTGCTGACATGGATCTTGGGTACTTCTGGAGTCTCCCCAGGGAGTCAGTCCTCGTCTCGAGTGGGGGCATGCACGTGCGCTTTCCTCCGAGCTGTAGCAGCGGTGTCCGCTTCCCTTCGCGTGCATCAAGGATCCGTGGCTTTCCTTGAGGCTTTCCCACGAGGCTTTCCCACGAGGCTTTCTGCCGGGGTCCAGCCCCGGTGGATCCAGGGAATTCGAAGGGTGGACGGCGTTGGCGTGGAAAGACTTGTTTGTTTATTAATGTAAGATTAGATTAAGAAACTATAGTGTAATAAGAAGATTAAGTGGACGAAGAGGGCTGAATAGCTTGGTTTACGCGGAAGGCCAATAAAATTCCAGACAAGGAATCTGCACCATCTACGTTGGGCCACCGGCGCCCGCTTGAATATCTAAGGGTGCCTCGCCTTAAGCTCCCTTTCGTGCGGGTCTTAACAGCCGGGGCAAGTAAGTAGACCTGGCGAGCCTCTGCGCCCCAGATGGAGATTCAGCCTGAAGTTAAAGTAAAGAGCAGAGAGAGGGAAGGGAGAGAAGAGGAGAGAGAGAGACATGGGGGAGCCAGAGTCCCAAGAAACCAGGCCGAGAGACTAGTTCGAGAAACTGGTCCGATCCTTTATTGTTCAGAAGGCCTTTTATACTTTTGATAAAACATGGAGATCAACGGGTAACACAGAATTATGTAGCGTTCGCAGCCCAGACTCTTTCTATACATCATTTTGTATACAAAAGGTCTCAGGTGATTTACATTATCTTCTGGCCAAGAAGCTTGTTAACACTTTTTAGCTCTCTTCCTTAATGAATGTTGATTTTGTTTCCCCCCGAAGTGTTTTTCTTTAATTTGCATCTCCTTAAAGCATTAAAGTTACATCTCTATAGAACAAAGGTGCAGTGGGATATAACAAAGAAGGTACTTAACTCAAAGATCTAATGTTGCTAATACCAGGTCTACTACTTGTTTTTCTATATACCAACTATATCTAAAAATAAAGGATATGAAAATTTGGCAGCAAGCATTGACTCAACAAATGAAACTTTTAATCAGTCCTATTCTAAAGATTTTGACTCTTCGGAAGCCCCTACATTCCTAGGATGTTTTAAGCTTCCTGTGCCTCCTGCGGTCAGGAGGCCTCAAACAATCACACTCGCAGAGTCCTGCAGGCAGGCTAGAAAGCCATCGGAGGGGTTTTTAGATTGAAACACTCTTTCAAATGCAGAAGACTGAAACCCTGAATTGACTTTTTCCAGAAAATGTCAGAAGAGTGGAAAAGCAGAGCACAAAAGCCGGCAGATTTTTTGTTGGGGTACATGCTTAGGAATTTCCAGAGGGGTCCCTGAAGTCTGAGCACGCCTTGCGTATGTCAGCTTCCTTCCTCATGACCTTGTCACGGGCGGGATTCCTCACTCTGGCTCCCGGCATCTCACCCTTTTTAATTTTAAATAATTGATTATTTATGTTTAAAATCAGGTGCAGTTCGGTCTCGAGATTCCGAATGCTCTGCCGAAGAATCTAGACAATATAGGGAAGTATGATTATGAGGAGCAAGATTATAGACAGTAGACAGAACAGTCTTCAGAAATGAAGTTAGAGAAAGTGTGGGAAAAGTCATTGGCTTCTCCTGCGGTGGTAAAATCTAATCGGGAGTGTTCCAAGGTCTGAATCTGATTATGAAGTTTCCCTAAGTCTAAACTAATATCTGAGCTGTTCCAAAATACCTAAACCTTGATTTTTTAACATATTGGGCATTTACACTTGTTGAGTCAATGATTGCTGTTGTAGTAACAATAACAGTTGTTGTAACACAGCAAGAACATAATTATCATATCAATAAGTTGTTACAGTTATAGGACATCTTTAAAACCACAGAAGAGCAGACATTACTTTGAGGAGTTAAACAAGATGAAAACATCCATGGTTCACAAGTCGCTACATTAGGTACATTAAGTTTTCTGGAATCATTGGTGAAAAGAAGAACATAAGGAGAGGATAGACAAGCCAAAATAGAGTAAATAGAGTCATTTTCTGGTTGGAGTTTGTGCTGCAGCAGCTGTTAGTCCTGCCGGGATCTTGATGTTTCTTTTGCCTCTTTTGCCGGTAGGAGCAGCGGCCTTCACCCCGCCCTCTGACACTGGCGCTGTTATGGGCTGCGAGTGCGGTGCACTGGGTTCCGTCAGTCAGGCTGGCCCCGCCCGCAGCTTTTGGTGCGCGGCTGTTTCCCGCGGTGGTGGTGGCAGAGAAGTTCCCTTTTTCTTTTGTGGCGAATCAGTCTGTCCGGGATCCAAGTTGACGAATCTGCACCCTGTGGAAAAAAATATAAACACTTCCTCGACCCGCAGTAAATTTTGGGTCGGGATCTTTTTGTTATCTGGAGGAGATCTTTTTGCTTTACTAATGGCTTTTTATTTTACTGTTTCAAACGAATCAGCATTTAACTTATTACAAAGAGAACATGTTGTAAAATCTGATGGGGAAAACTATACTTAATTTCTCTCTTTTTAATTTTTGAATTAACAAAGCACGTGAGGGTAAATGATGCAAGATCTGATCACAAGAATTTCCTATAGCAATCTGCCAATCATCAAACATTTGAAAAGCATCAAGTTGTTCTCTGTTATATGGAAGTACAATTTTTGATGGTTCTTTATTAAACAATTTAATAAATCAGTATATTTGAATTAATCTTTTTAATTAATATGTCAGTAATTTTTCCTTAGGCAGAGGCCACTGTTCCACCCACACCGGATCTTGAAATTTTCATGTAATGGGGTAGGCAGCAAAAACAATGGCCTTCATTATAAATTTGGATATCCCAATCCAGTATATAGCTTGCGAGGAGTTGGGCAAATTAGCTCAATTATTCTTGTCTGTTGTTTACCCAATCCTTTTGATGGATCATAGCCGATCTGCAGCATCTGAGAGGTCACTTTATCATCAGGGCTAAAAAGTAACACTCCCATTTGAGATAGCATGTCCCTCCCCCACAGGGTAAGGGGAGTGAAGGGACTACATACGGTTGGAAAGTTCCACGGGTGTCCTCAAATTGCCAATCTAAAATTTTTGCACTTTTGGCTACTGTGGGGGCTCTTCCTATCCCCACCAAGTTATTTTCAGTAGTATGTGTGGGCCAGGAGGTGGGCCAGGAGCTAGGCCAGTCTTTTCCTGAAATGCAAGAAACGTCTGCTCCTGTGTCTAATAACCCCACAATAGACTTGCCATTAATCAGAATAGTTTTCATAGGCCGTTTCTGAGTAATTTTTGTTATCCAAAAAACCATATCACTAGACCCAAATATAAGAAGCAAGAAAAGAGGTGTTACACAATATCTTTATAAGCTTTTCTAATGATCTTTTTATAACCCAAATCTGGTCTATAGCCTTTTAGATGACAAGTAACCATTTAATCTTAGCTTGAAAACTTCCAGCAACGGGGAGCTCACTATTCACCAAGGTTTTAAACTCTCTCTCACCTCTTACTCTATAGCATTTTTATCCTGCATACCACTTTTTCTAAACTCCTTTTCAGTAGTATATGTTGGCCAGGAGCTGCGCTAGTCTCTCAGCAATGTAAGAAACGTCTTGTCTATTGTCTAACAGCCATGACATTTTATATCTTTGAATTAAAAAATCTTTTAAAGGCCTAGAAGCTGCAATTTTTTGCAGCCCAAAAAGCTAGATCTAGATCCTCTGGGGCTTTTTTTGTCTTGGTTTTTTCTGTTTGGTAATAAGGTAAAAGCAAAAGCTGTGCTATTATTTTTTTTTTTAATTTTTATTAATTGGCACAGTTTTAGCAGGTGGCGAGATCAAAACTTCAGTTTTTTCAGTATAATCAGAATTTACTACACAAGACACTACCGAAATTTCTTGAAAAGAAGCAAGCTATGCCCCAGTACAAGTCTTACAATGTCCTCAGGCAGGGGACTAGCCACTCTCATTGGAATCTGAGTCACTGGCACATCAGGGGTTAATATTATTGAAGTGGTGGAACTGAGGTCTAGGCCTGAGCTACCTGGGGTTGTTTGGTACGGGTTGTTGTGTCTGTTTAGCAGGACATTTTGGCAAAACATGTTCTATTTGGCCTCAAGAGAAACATTTTGCATTTGTAAAGTCCTTTTTATTACGAATATTTTTTTTTCTGTTTTTCTTCCTTTTTCTTTTTTTTTTGTTGGGTGAGGCCCCTCCTGAGGGGATTTTATGCAAGGAGCAAGCTCTGTTTTAAAAGCTCTTTTGCTCAAAAATATTGTCACTATCGTTTTCAAACTTAAGCAATGTTCTGGGAGGCTTTGGATATAAAGTGGGGAGTTCTTAAGCCTGGGGAAGGCGCAAGCAGAGGTTGCAGTGGTCGCCTTAAATAAGATAACTTTTTTAAAGGTTTGGTTTGTGTAGAGGGGGAGGGGGCTCTCCAGGGCGCTCGGCCGCTGCGTCCTGTAAGCACCCTCCTTCCTCGGGAGGAAGAGGAGTCTCTCTCCTTTTGTTTGCCAATGGCAGAAAATACGATCTGCATAGAAGGTGGAGACCCACTACCATTTACCGCTATAGCCTCTCCCATAGGCTATCTAACAGCCTCATGACAGGGGTCCAGAACATTTGTAATCATATTTTACAGAGCAAAAGCATTTACAGGCCCATGCAAAGTATAGTAAGTTTTTAGCTGTTTTCCTACTCTCTCCCAGGTGTCTAAGTTAACAGTGCCTTTTCTGGAAACCAGGGACACTTCTTGTACAAAGGAAAAAAATGAATGAATATTGGAATTTTTAACTTTAATTCCTCGTTTAGTTAGTAACTGCAAGATTACTCCTATAAAAAGCTGTCTTTCTTTTGATTCACTGTTACCCATGTCAGAAAATTAAGTCTTATAGAAAAGTCTACCTCAACAAAAGGTTTTACCTCTGGCGAGGGGGGTTTTGTTTTTAACCCTAGGATAGCAGGTTTCTTTTCAACCTCTAGAGCACCAGGTTTCTCTTAAACCCTTGAACACTTCCCACTCTTCCTCACCCTGTCTATCCTACAGGGGGGTCCGCGGCACCCTGAGTGGGGTCCTAGCCGTCCCGAACACTCAACACTGGGGAGTACCCGAAAGTACTCCGGGGGAGTGATTAAGTCACTCCGGGGGGAGCAACAGAGAGTGCTCCGGGGGGAGCAACGGAGAGGGCTCCGGGGGAGCAGCAGAGAGTGCTCCGGGGGAGCTTTTGCTCCGAGGAACCTACCTTCGAATAGCCTGTTCCGGGCGCCACTTGCCGGGGTCCTGGCCCGGTGGATCCAGGGAATTCGAAGGGTGGACGGCGTTGGCGTGGAAAGACTTGTTTGTTTATTAATGTAAGATTAGATTAAGAAACTATAGTGTAATAAGAAGATTAAGTGGAGGAAGAGGGCTGAATAGCTTGGTTTACGCGGAAGGCCAATAAAATTCCAGACAAGGAATCTGCACCATCTACGTTGGGCCACCGGCGCCCGCTTGAATATCTAAGGGTGCCTCGCCTTAAGCTCCCTTTCGTGCGGGTCTTAACAGCCGGGGCAAGTAAGTAGACCTGGCGAGCCTCTGCGCCCCAGATGGAGATTCAGCCTGAAGTTAAAGTAAAGAGCAGAGAGAGGGAAGGGGAGAGAAGAGGAGAGAGAGAGACATGGGGGGAGCCAGAGTCCCAAGAAACCAGGCCGAGAGACTAGTTCGAGAAACTGGTCCGATCCTTTATTGTTCAGAAGGCCTTTTATACTTTTGATAAAACATGGAGATCAACGGGTAACACAGAATTATGTAGCGTTCGCAGCCCAGACTCTTTCTATACATCATTTTGTATACAAAAGGTCTCAGGTGATTTACATTATCTTCTGGCCAAGAAGCTTGTTAACACTTTTTAGCTCTCTTCCTTAATGAATGTTGATTTTGTTTCCCCCGAAGTGTTTTTCTTTAATTTGCATCTCCTTAAAGCATTAAAGTTACATCTCTATAGAACAAAGGTGCAGTGGGATATAACAAAGAAGGTACTTAACTCAAAGATCTAATGTTGCTAATACCAGGTCTACTACTTGTTTTTCTATATACCAACTATATCTAAAAATAAAGGATATGAAAATTTGGCAGCAAGCATTGACTCAACAAATGAAACTTTTAATCAGTCCTATTCTAAAGATTTTGACTCTTCGGAAGCCCCTACATTCCTAGGATGTTTTAAGCTTCCTGTGCCTCCTGCAGTCAGGAGGCCTCAAACAATCACACTCGCAGAGTCCTGCAGGCAGGCTAGAAAGCCATCGGAGGGGTTTTTAGATTGAAACACTCTTTCAAATGCAGAAGACTGAAACCCTGAATTGACTTTTTCCAGAAAATGTCAGAAGAGTGGAAAAGCAGAGCACAAAAGCCGGCAGATTTTTGTTGGGTACATGCTTAGGAATTTCCAGAGGGGTCCCTGAAGTCTGAGCACGCCTTGCGAATGTCAGCTTCCTTCCTCATGACCTTGTCACGGGCGGGATTCCTCACACTGGCTCCCGGCAGCTTTCCCACAGGGCTGTCCCACGTGCCACCGTGGTGTGAGTTGATCCTCGGCTTGAAAGTCGAGGCAGTGCAGGGAAAACAGGTTTCCCTGGAATGGACTGAGACATCTGGGGGACTCTGGGAATGGGCACGACCCTGGAGTTCCTCTCGCCTTTCCTGTGGAGAGTGCCTCCTCTTGAGATCAACGGGAACGCGGGAATTTCTTTCCCGACCACGCAGGGAAAGGATCCCTCCTCTCGAGCTAGGAGGCGGAAACGGGGCTCCTCTGGATGTGGGCGGAACTCTCGTGCTTCCTCTCGAGTGGAGACGGTATGTCGGGAAACTTCTTGAGTTGCAGCAAGGGTGTGAAGGACCCGTTGGAAGTTCCAGAGGTTAGGTGTGATTAGCCTCGAGACGCCTCAGCGCAAATGGCCTCATCTTGCCTGGAGGGAGAACCTCCTGGATTTTCTCGAGTTGCGGCAGGTGCTCTCGACTTACGACGGGAACACAGGGACCCCTCTGGTGGCCTCAGGAAAGGCCAGTCCCCATGCGAGTTGCACGGGGCCCTCTAGGGATTCCTCTCCCGTCGATGCCGGGGCCTAAGACCTTGTGTGGAGTCGGTGCCGGAACCTGAGGATTCCTCTCCAGTGCTGACATGGATCTTGGGGTACTTCTGGAGTCTCCCCAGGGAGTCAGTCCTCCTCTAAGTGGGGCATGCACGTGCGCTTTCCTCCGAGCTGTAGCAGCAGTGTCACGCTTCCCTTCGCGTGGATCAAGGGATCTGTGGCTTTCCCTCCAGGCTTTCCCAGGAGGCTTTTCCACGATGCTTTCCCACAGGGCTGTCCCACGTGCCACCGTGGTGTGAGTCGATCCTCGGCTTGAAAGTCGAGGCAGTGCAGGGAAAACAGGTTTCCCGAATGGACTGAGAAATCTGGGGACTCTGGAATGGGGGAACGACCCTGGAGTCCTCTCGCCTGTTTCTCTCGCCTTTCCTGTGAGAGTGCCTCCTCTTGAGATGCAACGGAAA
>NW_017212765.1:0-16263 GCF_001704415.2 Capra hircus
TCCAGAGACAGGGCCTTGCTATCTCCCATTCCCTTTGAGATTTCCTATGCAAAGACATTCCTAGTCAGATCGTCGGGAGTGCCATGAAGTAAGCAAGCCAGCGGGAGTGTGCTGACAGTCACTGGTGCCTACCTGGGCTCAGCTCCTCAAGGGGCCTTTCTCTCCGGTAGCTATGTCCCCTTTGGGTGGGAGAGGGTGGTGCCCCTCTTCCCTCCACATGCCAAATGGTGGAGGTTGGAGCAAAACTCGTTTACCCCTCTCCGAGGGTAAATAAAAAAAAAAACAAAAAGAAAATTGGCATGGATTGTTTAAGCTCTGCTTATGTCTGCACCCCTTCCAGACCCACTCGAGCAAAAAGGTGCCTGCGGCCCTAGCGTCGGGATCATGCAGGTTCACACACCGGGTGGGATTCCCGTCAAGCCAAGATTTCCTCCTGACAGACTAGGGCTCACTAGAGATCTTTCTTCCCTCCAGAGGAGAAGGGGGACAGAAAAGACGTGTGTATGTGGGAGGCTGCTCTGCACTTCCAGCTCCCAATCTCAGGATAAAACTGCCGCCTAAGAAGGAAACTTGCTGCTTGCTGCTGCTGCCCCTAAGTTGCTTCAGTCGTGTTCGACTGCCTGTGCGACGCCATAGACGGTAGCCCACTAGGCTCCCCCGTCCCTGCGGATTCTCCAGGCACAAGAACGGTAAGTGGGTTGCATTGCCTTTCTCCAATGCTTGAAATGTGAAATAGAAAGTGCCAGGCGCTCAGTCGTGTTCCGACCCTCAGCCGACCCACGGGACTGCAGCTACAGGCTTCTCCGTTCCATAGGATTTTTCTGAAAAGGAACTGCAAGAAGCGCTTTTCCGGGTAGCTGGGAAAAAGGGGATTCGGCAGGATGTGGGGATAGAGATCCTTCCTTCGAGGGGAAGAATAGGCGGCCACTAATGTCTTGGTGTTTTGAAACCTCTATTTGGAAGGAACAGTGTTAGCTATATACAAAGGGAGACCTCCAGATCTGCTCAGAGGACCCCAAGTTTGCAGAGGCAGGTCGGTGTATTTTTCCCTTCAACTTTTGCCGATCTGCAAAGACATTTCCTCATCTGCTGATAGATATTCAGCAAGGCCTTTAGAGACAGTTTATGTTTTCTTTCCTTAGGTGGTTCAAAGATTCCTTCAGTTCCTAATATAGATATCCTAGAAAATTATCTGACATCCGTGAAAATCTGATATGTCCTGGTCAAATGCTGTCAGTTATAATTCCAGTTATCATATTAAAGCATTTCAAGTCGCAGCAGTGACCAGATTACATTGTCAATTTCTATTTAATCAGGTTTTAACCATGTCCTCTATGGTTTCACACTGATGCCTTTGCAGAAATACTGCTACTTCAAGATATATGGAATATACTTTTTTTAAGCTTACCGATAATTTGTTTGTTTGTTTGTTTGTTTGTCTTCTGGTAAGCTGGTACCAGATGGAATTTAGTCTCCTCTCTAGGTTAAGAGAACAAAGTTTTCTTAGAATGCAATTTTTGATAACAGACTATGGATTTCTTTACCTTTCATTGATTTATAATTGTTTTCATCATCTGTTTTTTTACTTCGGTAAAGTAAATAAGCCTTATTTAAGATTTTGGTACATGTAGGATGGACTAAGCTTTCCCCACTCTTGCAAGTTCCCTTAACCCTTCAGATTCTTCTCGTGGGACCAAGATCTCACTTTCCTCCAGAGGGACAATCCAAGCTTTTTATTAGTTGATCTGCCCCTGACATCAGAGTCCATTTGAGCACGAGTTGGCCTATAATTTAGGCATGAAACTATGACTACATAAAGAAAAGGTGACTTTATGATTCAGGGATGGCCATGATATGCCTTGCACTTCAGAGAAAATGGGTTAAAATGATTTTTTTTTCTTCAAAACTGCACAGCCAGTTCTTTCAGCATATGCAATTGAAAACATCTAGTCATTAGGTCAGTTTTCATTCCAATCCCAAAGAAAGGCAATGACAAAGAATATTCAAGCTGCTGCACAATTGCACTCATCTCACACACTAGTAAAGTAATGCTCAAAATTCTCCAAGTTCACATGAACTGTGAACTTCCAAATGTTCAAGAGGAATTTAAAAACATGCAGAGAAACCAGAGATCAAACTGCCAACATCCACTGGATCATTGAAAAAGCAAGAGAGTTCCAGAAAAAAAGACATCTATTTCTGCTTTATTGACTATGCCAAAGCCTTTGACTGTGTGGATCACAATAAACTGGGGAAAATTCTGAAAGAGATCAGGAATACCAGACCACCTGACCTGTCTCTTGAGAAACCTGTATGCAGGTCAGGAAGAAACAGTTCGAACTGGACATGGAACAACAGACTGGTGCTAAATAGGAAAAGGAATATGTCAAGGCAGTGTATTGTCACCCTGCTTATTTAACTTATATGCAGAGTACATCATGAGAAACACTGGGCTGGAGGAAGCACACGCTGGAATCCAGATTGCTGGGAGAAATATCAAGAATCTCAGATATGCAGATGACACCACCCTTATGGCAGAAAGTGAAGAAGAACTAAAGAGTCTCCTGATGAAAGTGAAAGAGGAGAGTGAAAAAGTTAGCTTAAAGCTCAGCATTCAGAAAACTAAAATCATTGCATCCAGTCTCATCACTTCATGGCAAATAGATGGGAAAACATTGGAAACAGCAGCAGACTATTTTGGGGGGCTTGGAAATCACTGCAGGTGATGTCTGCCTCCATGAACTTAAAACGTATTTATGACTTGGAAGAAAAGTGATGACCAAACTAGACAGCATATTAAAAAGCCGAGACGTTGCTTTGCCAACAAAGATCCATCCAGTCAAGGCTATGGTTTTTCCATATGTCATGGATGGATATGAAAGATGTACTATAAAGAAAGTGACAGCTGAAAATTGGATGCTTTTGAACTGTGGTGTTGGAGAAGATGCTTGTAGGTCGCTTAGACTACAAGGAGACGCAACCACTCCATCCTAAAGGAAATCAGGTCTGAATATACATTGGAAGGACTAATACTGAACCTGAAACTCCAATACTTTGGCCACTTGATGTGAAGAGCTGACTCACTTGGAAGTTGCTTTGATTTGCCTGTGAGTGTGGGAGCCCTCCCTGGGCAAAGGGCCTCAGGGGTCATTGCCACTGAATCACGACCTCCAAGCAAGCGCATTCCAGCTGTGTGACATTCAGGAAGCAGGAGACTGGGAAAACTATCTTCCTTAGAGGAAGGAAAGTCATCCACAGAGAGTGTGTTTTCAGGCCTCTCTTTGCAGCAAGTGTTTTGCTTCTCAGACATCAGAGCTGCAGGCTTGCTCTGAGGGCCTCAATTGCAGAGTCAGGGCTGTGTGTCTCACTGCACTTTCCAAGCATTGCAGACACATTCCTAGGTTGGAGCAGTGCTTCCCATGAGAAAGAAGCCTCGGGAGTGTGTCTGAGCGGGCTGAGTGCCATGCTAGGGTCACCTAGTCGAGGGCACCTTGCACATCCAATGGGCCCCAGGCGAGTAGCTATGGACCGGCCCTTCGGTTGAGACATCCCAAAGCAGGGAACAAAGCTAGCTCTGTCAGAAGGAGGAAAACAGCAATGGGATGGATTTTCAAGCAGTTGCTAAGTCACACCACGTTAGGGCTCCCCGGGAAAGAAATGCGAATTTTGGCCTCTAGGCCCAGTATCCAGATGTGTGCACAGGATATTTTCCCCACAGGATTCAAGAATGTTCCAGACAGACCTAAGCTCACTAGCTCTCTCCTGCAGAGGAAATGAAATATTGTTGCTGAACCACGAAAAGATGCTGGGATTCTTGGCTTATGGAGGAGAAGAATTCAATCCAGGGCCCAAGACGAGGCTTGATTGCTCAGAGCTTTTGTGCAATAGAGTTTTATTAAAGGAGAAAGGAGATAGAGAAAGCTTCTGACAGAGACATCACAAGGGGCAGAAAGCGTACCCCCTTGCTAGTGTTAGTAATGGAGTTATATACTCTCCAATAAGTTATGACAACGAACAAAAGAATGTCTGGAGGTTGTAAAGACTCACTAGACCTACTCCCATAATTGACATTTTAAGATAACAGGATTAGCCAGAAGGTTTTTTCCAGAGACCGTCCTCAAGAAGGATGCATGATTGTTATATAATCCTAAGGAATGTAGAGGGAAAAACAGTTTGTCCTTCCTTCCTCCTTGAGAATTCTAGACCCCTCTCTCCTTGGGGACCCTTGAACTTCTTATAAACCTGCCTTGGCAATGACTCTCTCAAAAACATGATTGAACAGCTGTTTGGAGCTTCCTTTGACTTTCCCTGGGAGGGAGGGAGCCCTCCCTGAGCACAGGGCCTCAGGGGCCATGGCCAATGAAAAATAATCTCCCAGCAAGTGCTTTTCAGCCCTGTGTGACTCTCAGCCCACAGGAGGCTGAGAAAACTCTCTTCCTTGGAGGAAGGAAAGGCAGCCCAAGAGTGTGTTTTCAGGCCTGTATCTTGCAGCAAGTGTTTGGCTTGTTAGACAGAAGACCTGCAGGCCTGTTCCAACAGACTCAATGCCAGAATCAGGGCCTTGTGTCTCCCTGCAGTTTCCTGGCCTTGCAAACACATTCCTAGGTGAGAGCAGTCCTGCCCATGGGGAAGCAGGCTGCGGGAGTGTGTCTGAGGGGGCCAGGTGTCATGCTGAGGTCACCTGGTCGAGGGCACCTTGCACCTCCAATGGACCCCAGGCAAGGAGTTGCAGGCCACCACCTTGCTTCTGAAATCCCCAAATGGGGAGCAAAGCTCGCTCTGTCAGAGGGAAGAAAACAGCAACAGGATGGATTTTCAAGCAGTTGCTAGGCTGTACTGCGTTAGGGCTCCAAGGAAGGAAAATGCGAATTTTAGCCCCTACGACTGGTATCCAGGTGGGCTCCCAGGATGATTTCCCCGCAGGATCCAAGAACGTTCCAGACAGACCTGGGCTCACTAGCTCCCTCCTGCAGAGGAAACATGAGAGAACAGCTGTTTGGAGGTTGCTTTGACTTCCCCTGGGAGGGTAGGATCCCTCCCTGGGTGCAGGGCCTCAGGGGCCATTGCCGCTGAGAAATGCCCTGGAAGCCAGACCTTTCCAGCCTTGTATGACTCAGCACGGAGGAGACTGGAAAAGCTCTCTTCCTTGGAGGAAGGAAAGGCAGCCCCAGAGAGTGTGTTTTCACACCTGTATCTTGCAGCAAGTGTTTGGCGTCTCAGACGTCAGACCTCCAGGCCTGCTCCAACGGCCTCAGTTCCAGAGTCAGGGCCGTGTGTCTCCCTGCATTTTCTGAGCCTTGGGAACACATTCCTAGGTCAGAACAGTCCTGCCCATGGGGAAGGAGGCTGCGGGAGTGTGTCTGAGGGGGTCGGGTGCCATGCTGGGGTCCAATAGACCCGGTACCTCCAATAGACCCCAGGACAACAGCGGTGGGGCTCCCCCTGGCTTCCGAAATGCCAAAGCGAGAAGCAAAGCTAGCTCTATCAGAAGGAAGAAAAGAGCAATCGGATGGATGTTCAGGCTGTTGCTGGGCCGCACCACTTCAGGGTCCCCCCCGAGAGGAACAGGCGCCCTGTGGCCCCTAGGTCCGATATGCAGGTTAACACACAGGGTGTGTCCCCATAGGAGCCAAGAATTTTCCTGACAGACCTAGGCTCACTAGAGCTCTCCTACAGGGCAAAAGGGGTAGAACAGACTGTGGATGTGACTCTGCCTTTCCCAGCGAGCATGGGGCCCTCCCTACGGCCCCGGGCTCCAGGGAAAATTGTCCTTGAAAAATGACCTCCAAGAAGCGCTTTTTCCAGCAGGCTGGGATGCAGAGTTCACAGGATGCGGGGAAAGTGATCGTCCTTCAGGGAAGAAGAGGCAGCCACCCAGTGTGTGTTTGCAAGCCTGTATTTGGAAGAAACTGGTTAGCTCCTTCAAGGGGAGACCTCCAGGTCTGCTCAGAGGACCGAAATTCCAGAGGCAGCACCATGCATCTCCCCTGTCCTTTCTGAGCCTTGGAAAGACATGCCTAGCTTATAGCGGTATTGCTCATGAAGAAGCAGGATGCAGGAATGTGTCAGACATGACTGGGTGCCTTCCTGGGTTCAGCTCCGTGAGGGGCCTTTCCACTCAAAGTAGGTCCCATGCCTCCTTGGGGAGGAAGTGGGGCCCGCTTGCCTCCAAATTGCCAAAGGCTGGAACAAAGCTAGTTCTATCAGAGGTAAGAAAAGAGCAATTGGATGGATGTGGAAGCTGTTGCTGGGCCGCACTGCTTCAGGCCCCCCACCCCTCCGCCCCCGAGAGAAACAGGCGCCCTGTGGCCCCTAGGTCCTGGATGCAGTTTCACACATAGAATGTGTCCCCATAGGAGCCAAGAATTTTCCTGACAGACCTAGGCTCACTAGAGCTCTCCTACAGAGCAAAGGGGATGGGACAGATGTGTGGCTGTGGCTCTGCCTTTCCCTGGGAGTGTGGAGCCGCTCCCTATGGCCCCGGGCTCCAGGGGAAGTTGCCCCTGAATAATGACCTCCAAGAAGCGCTTTTCCAACTGGCTGAGACGTGGAGTTCTCAGGATGCAGGGAAAGCGAGTGTCCTTCGGGGAAGCAAAGGCAGTCACCTGTTATCATGACTTACTAGAATAGTAGGTACCTTCTCCGGTTGGGCAGAGGCCTTCCCTACCTGATCTGAAAAAGAAAATGAAGTAGCTCGCTGATTTGAGAAATAATTCCCAGACTTGGGTTTCCAACCAGTATAGAATCCGACAATGGCCCTGTCTTTGTAGCCGCGTTAATTAACAGGTATGTGAAGCTCTAAATATCAGTGGAAATTACATACAGCATATAGGCCCCAGTGTTCTGGAATGGTGGAAAGAAACAACCAAACTCTTGAAGAGACACTTTCAAAATGGATCATAGAGACTGACTGTACGTGGATGGGCTTGCTTCCGGCAGACTTACTCATATTACGGGTAACCGCACGTTCCCACAGTTGTTGTCCTTATGAAATTTTCTATGGGAGACCCCCTCCCACAGTGAGGCAGGTGTTAGCAGATTTGCCACAAGTAAGGGGGTGGGATTTCACAGCAGATGGAACAATTAGGTAAGGTAATAAATCAGGTAACTAAGTTTGTATAAAAAAGAATATCATTCCCCCTTGAGGAACAGATTCATGAATTTGTGCTCAGTGATCAGGTGTGGCTCAATGACTGGAAACACAATTCCTTGGCCTGACATCGGAAAGGTCCTTTTACTGTTGTTTTAGCCTACAATTCTGAAAGAGATGGGAATACCAGACCACCTAACCTGCCTCTTGAGAAATCTGGATGAAGGTCAGGAAGCAACAGTTAGAGCAGGACATGGAACAACAGACTGGTTCCAAAAAGGAAAAGGAGTATGTCAAGGCTGTATATTGTCACCCTGTTTATTTAACTTCTATGCAGAGTACATCATGAAAAATGCTGGGATGGAAGATACATAAGCTGGAATCAAGATTGCCGGTAGAAATATCAATCAACTTAGATATGCAGATGACACCACCATTATGGCAGAACGTGAAGAGGAACGGGTATGTCGGGGAACTTCTTGAGTTGCAGCAAGGGTGTGAAGGACCCATTGGAAGTTCCAGAGGTTAGGTGTGATTAGTCTCGAGATGCCTCAGCGGAAATGGGCCTCATGTCGCCTGGAACGGAGAGGCTCCTGGATATTCCCGAGTTTCAGCAGGTGCTCTCGAGTTACGACAGGGATTCAGGGACCCGCTCTGGCGGCCGCAGGAAAGGCCAGTTATCATGCGTGTTGCTAGGGGGCCTCTCGTGATTCCTCTCCCGTCGATGCCGGGGCCTAAGACCTTGTGTGGAGTCGGGGCCGGAAGCTGAGGATTCCTCTCCAGTGCTGACATGGATTTTGGGGTACTTCTGGAGTCTCCACAAAGGAGTCGGGCCTCGTCTCGAGTGGGGGCATGAGCGTGCCCTTTCCTCCCATGCTGTAGCAGCAGTGTCACGCTTCCCCTTGCGTGGACCAAGGGATCTGTGGCTTTCCCTCGAGTCTTTCCCACGAGGCTTTCCCACAGGGCTGTCCCACGTGTCACGGTGGTGTGAGTCGATCCTCGGCATGAAAGCCAAGGCAGTGCAGGGAAAACAGGTTCCTGTGGAACGGACTGAGATATCTGGGGGAGACTTGGAATGGTGGCACGACCCTGCATTTCCTCTTCCCTTTCCTTTGGAGAGCGCCTCCTCTTGAGATGCGATGGGAATGCCGGGAATTCTTTCCCGACCAAGCAGGGAAAGGATCCGTCCTCTCGAGTTATGAGCCGGAAACGGAGCTCCTCTGGACGTGGGCGGGACCCTCGTGCTTCCTCTTGAGTGGAAACGGGTATGTCGGGGAACTTCTTGAGTTGCAGCATGGCTGTGAAAGACTCTTTGGAAGTTCCAGAGGTCAAGTGTGATTAGCCTCGAGACACCTCAGTGGAAACGGGCCTCATCTCGCCTGCAGGGGAGAGCCTCCTGGATTTTACCGAGTTGCGGCAGGTGCTCTTGACTTACGACGGGGACTTCATGGACCCGCTCTGGTGACCTCAGGAAAGGCCAGTCCCCATGCGAGTTGCTAGCGGGGCCTCTCGCTGATTCCTCTCCCGTCGATGCCGGGCCTAAGACCTTGTGTGGAGTCGGGGCGGAACCTGAGGATTCCTCTCCAGTGCTGACATGGATCTTGGGGTACTTCTGGAGTCTCCCCAGGGGAGTCAGTCCTCGTCTCGAGTGGGGGCATGCACGTGCGCTTTCCTCCCGAGCTGTCAGCAGCTTGTCACGCTTCCCTTTGCGTGGATCAAGGGATCTGTGGCTTTCCTTCGAGGCTTTCCCATGAGGCTTTCCCACCAGGCTTTCCCACCAGGCTTTCCCACAGGGCTGTCCCACGTGCCACCGTGGTGTGAGTCCATCCTCGGCTTGAAAGTAGAGGCAGTGCAGGGAAAACAGGTTTCCCTGGAATGGACTGAGACATCTGGGGGACTCAGGGAATGGTGGTACGACCCTGGAGTTCCTCTCGCCTTTCCTGTGGAGATCGCCTCCTCTTGAGATGCGCCGGGAACACTGGTAACTCTTTCCCGATCACTGAGGGAAAGGATCCCTCCTCTCGAGCTAGGAGGCGGAAACGGGGCTCCTCTGAATTTGGGCGGGACTCTCGTGCTTCCTCTCGAATGGAGACGGGTATGTTGGGGATCTCCTTGAGTTGCAGCAAGGGTGTGAAGGACCCTTTGTAAGTTCCAGAGGTTAGGTGTGATTAGCCTTGAGACACCTCAGCGGAAATGTTCCTCATCTCGCCTGGAAGGGAGAACTTCCTGGATTTTCTCAAGTTGCAGCAGGTGCTACGGACTTAGGACGGGGAACTCAGGGACCCGCTCTGGTGGCCTCAGGAAAGGCCAGTCCCCATGCGAGTTGCTCGGGCGCATCTCGGGAATCCTCTCCCATTGGTGCCGGGGCCTAAGACCTTGTGTGGAGTCGGTGCCTGAAACTGAGGATTCCTCTCCAGTGCTGACATGGATCTTGGAGTACTTCTGGAGTCTCCCCAGGGGAGTCAGTCTTTGTCTCGAGTGGGGGCATGCACGTGCGCTTTCCTCCCGAGCTGCAGCAGCAGTGTCACGGTTCCCTTCGCGTGGATCAAGGGATCTGTGGCTTTCCCTAGAGGCTTTCCCAAAGGGCTGTCCCACGTGCCACCGTGGTGTGAGTAGATCCTCGTCCTGAAATTCGAGGCAGTGTAGGGAAACAGGTTTCCCTGGAATGGACTGAGATATCTGGGGGACTCTGGGAATGGTGGCACGACCCTGGAGTTCCGCTCGCCTTTCCTGTGGAGAGCGCCTCCTCTTGAGATGCGACGGGAACGCCGGGAATTCTTTCCCGACCATGCAGGGAAAGGATCCCTCCTCTCGAGCTAGTAGGCGGAAACGGGGTTCCTCTAGATGTGGGCGGGACTCTCGTGCTTCCTCTCGAGTGGAGACGGGTATGTCGACGAACTTCTTTAGTTTTAGCAAGTGTGTGAAGGACCCTTTGGAAGTTCCAGAGGTTTGGTGTGATTAGCCTCGAGACGCCTCAGTTAAATGGGCCTCATCTCGCCTGGAAGGGAGAACGTCCTGGATTTTCTCTAGTTGCGGCAGGTGCTCTTGACTTTTGGCGGGGACATCAGGAACCCGCTGGTGGCCTCAGGAAAGGCAGGTGCCCATACGAGATGCTAGGGGGCCTCTCGGGATTCCTCTCCCCTGATGCCGGGGCCTAAGACCTTGTGTGGAGTCGGTGCCGGAACCTGAGGATTCCTCTCCAGGGCTGACATGGATCTTGGGGTACTTCTGGAGTCTCACCAGGGGAGTCAGTCCTCGTCTCGAGTGTGGGCATGCAAGTGCGCTTTCCTCTCGAGCTGTAGCAGCAGTGTCACGCTTCCCTTCGCTTGGATCAAGGGATCTGTGGCTTTCCCTCGAGGCTTTCCAATGAGGTTTTCCCACCAGGCTTTCCCACCAGGCTTTCCCACAGGGCTGTCCCACGTGCCACCGTGATGTGAGTCGATCCTCGGCTTGAACGTCGAGACAGTGCAGGGAAAACAGGTTTCCCTGGAATGGACTGAGACATCTGGAAGGCTCTGGGAATGGTGGCACGACCCTGGAGTTCCTCTCTCCTTTCCTGTGGAGAGCGCCTCCTCTTGAGATGCGACGGGAACCCCGGAAATTCTTTCCCGACCACGCAGGGAAAGATCCCTTCTCTCGAGCTATGAGGCGGAAACGGGGCTCCTCTGGATGTGGGCGGGACTCTCGTGCTTCCTACTCGAGTGGAGACGGGTATGTCGGGGAACTTCTTGAGTTGCAGCAAGGGTGTGAAGGACCCTTTGGAAGTTCCAGAGGTTAGGTGTGAGTAGCCTCGAGACACCTCAGCGGAAATGGGCCTCATCTCGCCTGGAGGGGAGAACCTCCTGGATTTTCTCGAGTTGCGGCAGGTGCTCTCCACTTACGATGGGGACCTCAGGGACCCACTTTGGTGGCCTTAGGAAAGGCCAGTCCCCATGCGAATTGCTCGGGGGCCTCTCGGGATTCCTCTCCCGTCGATGCCGGGGCCTAAGACCTTGTGTGGAGTCGGTGCCGGAACCTGAGGATTCCTCTCCAGTGCTGACGTGGAACTTGGGGTACTTTCTGGAGTCTCCCCAGGGGAGTCAGTCCTCGTCTCGAGTGGGGGCATGCACGTGCGCTTTCCTCCCGAGCTGTAGCAGCAGTGTCACGCTTCCCTTCGCTTGGATCAAGGGATCTGTGGCTTTCCCTCGAGGCTTTCCCATGAGGCTTTCCCACGAGGCTTTCCCACAGGGTTGTCCCACGTGCCACCGTGGTGTGAGTCGATCCTCGGCTTGAAAGTCGAGGCAGTGCAGGGAAAACAGGTTTCCCTGTAATAGGACTGAGACATCTGGGGGACTCTGGGAATGGTGGCATGACCTGGAGTTCCTCTCGGCCTTTCCTGTGGAGAGCGCCTCCTCTTGAGATGCGACGGGAACGCCGGGAATTCTTTCCCGACGACGCAGGGAAAGGAACCCTCCTCTCGAGCTAGGAGGCGGAAACGGGGCTCCTCTGGATGTGGGCGGGACTCTCGTGCTTCCTCTTGAGTGGAGACGGGTATGTCGGGGAACTTCTTGAGTTGCAGCAAGGGTGTGAAGGACCCTTTGGAAGTTCCAGAGGTTAGGTGTGATTAGCCTGGGGAAGCCTCAGAGGAAATGGGCCTCATCTCCCCTGGAGGGGAGAACCTCCTGCATTTTCTCGAGTTGGCGCAGGTGCTCTCGGACGTTACGACGGGGACCTCAGGGACCCGCTCTGGTGGCCTCAGGAAAGGCCAGTCCCCATGCGAGTTGCTCGGGGCCTCTCGGGATTCCTCTCCCGTCGATGCCGGGGCCTACGACCTTGTGTGGAGTCGGTGCCGGAACCTGAGGATTCCTCTCCAGTGCTGACATGGATCTTGGGGTACTTCTGGAGTCTCCACAGGGGAGTCAGTCCTCGTCCCGAGTAAGGGCATGCACGTGAACTTTCCTCCCGAGCTGTAGCAGCAGTGTCACGCTCCTCGTCGCGTGGATCAAGGGATCTGTGGCTTTCCCTCGAGGGTTTCCGACGAGACTTTCCCAGGAGGATTTCCCACAGGGCTGTCCCACGTGCCACCGTGCGTGTGAGTCGATCCTCGGCTTGAAAGTCGAGGCAGTGCAGGGAAAACAGGTTTCCCTGGAATGGACTGAGACATCTGGGGGACTCTTGGAATGGTGGCAACGACCCTGGAGTTCCTCACGCCTTTCCTGTGGTAAAGCGTCCCTCTTTGAGATGCAACGGGAACGCCGAGAATTCTTTCCGACCACGCAGGGAAAGGATCCCTCCTCTCGAGCTATGAGGCGGAAACGGGGCTCCTCTGGATGTGGGCGGGACTCTCGTGCTTCCTCTCGAGTGGAGACGGGTATGTCGGGGAATCTTCTTGAGTTGCAGCAAGGGTGTGAAGGTCCGTTTTGGAAGTTCCAGAGTTTAGGTGTGATTAGCCTGGGACGCCTCAGAGGAAATGGGCCTCATCTCGCCTGAGAGGAGAACCTCCTGGAATTTCTCGAGTTGCGGCAGGTGCTCTCGACTTATGACGGGGACTCAGGGACCCGCTCTGGTATGCCTCAAGGAAAGGCCAGTCCCCATGCTAGTTACTCGGGGGCCTCTCGGATTCCTCTCCCGTCGATGCCGGGGCCTAAGACCTTGTGTGGAGTCGGTGCCAGAACGTGAGGATTCATCTCCAGTGCTGACGTGGATCTTGGGGTACTTCTGGAGTCTCCCCAGGGGAGTCAGTCCTCGTCTCGAGTGGGGGCTTGCACGTGCGCTTTCCTCCCGAGCTGTAGCAGCAGTGTCACACTTCCCTTCGGTTTGATCAAGCAACTGTGGCTTTCCCTCGAGGCTTTCCCACGAGGCTTTCCCTCGAGGTCTTTCCCACAGGGCTGTCCCACGTGCCACCGTGGTGTGAGTCGATCCTCGGCTTGAAAGTCGAGGCAGTGCAGGGTAAAACAGGTTTCCCTGGAATGCACTGAGACATCTGGGGGACTCTGGGAATGGTGGCACGACCCTGGAGTTCCTCTCTCCTTTTCCTGTGGAGAGCGCCTCCTCTTGAGATGCGAGGGGAACGCCAGGAATTCTTTCCCGACCACACAGGGAAAGATCCCTCCTCTCGAGCTATGAGGCCGGAAACGGGGCTCCTCTGGGATGTGGGCGGGACTCTCGTGCTTCCTCTCGAGTGGAGACGGGTATGTCGGGGAACTTCTTGAGTTGTAGCAAGGGTGTGAAGGACCCTTTGGAAGTTCCAGAGGTTAGGTTTAATTAGCCTGGGGACGCCTCAGAGGAAATGGGCCTCATCTCCCCTGGAGGGGAGAACCTCCTGCATTTTCTTGAGTTGGTGCAGGTGCTCTCGACTTACGACGGGGTCCTCAGGGACCCGCTCTGGTGGCCCTCAGGAAAGGCCAGTCCCCATGCGAGTTGCTCGGGGGCCTCTCGGGATTTCTCTCCCGTCGATGCCGGGGCCTAAGACCTTGTGTGGAGTCGGTGCCGGAACCTGAGGATTCCTCTCCAGTGCTGACATAGATCTTGGGGTACTTCTGGAGTCTCCCCAGGGGAGTCAGTCCTCGTCTCGAGTGGGGGCATGCAGGTGCGCTTTCCTCCTGAGCTGTAGCAGCAGTGTCACGCTTCTCTTCGCATGGATCAAGGGATCTGTGGCTTTCCCTCAAGGATTTCCCAAAGGGCTGTCCCACGTGCCACCGTGGTGTGAGTGGATCCTCGTCCTGAAATTCGAGGCAGTGTAGGGAAAACAGGTTTCCCTGGAATGGACTGAGACATCTGGGGGACTCTGGGAATTGTGGCACGACCCTGGAGTTCCGCTCGCCTTTCCTGTGGAGAGTGCCTCCTCTTGAGATGCGACGGGAACGCCGGAATTCTTTCCCGACAATCAGGCAAAGGATACCTCTCGAGCTAGGAGGCGGAAACGGGGTTCCTCTAGATGTGGGCGGGACTCTCGTGCTTCCTCTCGAGTGAAGACGGGTATGTCGGGAACTTCTTTAGTTTTAGCAAGGTGTGAAGGGCCCTTTGGAAGTTCCAGAGGTTTGGTGTGATTAGCCTCGAGATGCCTCAGCGGAAAGGGCCTCATCTCGCCTGGAAGGGAGAACCTCCTGGATTTTCTCTCGAGTTGCGGCAGGTGCTCTCGACTTACAACGGGGACATCAGGACCCGCTCTGGTGGCCTCAGGAAAGGCAGTCCCCATGCGAGTTGCTCGGGGGCCTCTCGGGATTCCTCTCTCGATGCGGGGCCTAAGTCCTTGTGTGGAGTCTGTTGCCGGAACCTGAGGATTTGTGGCTGAATGGTCTTTGGGGTACTTCTGGAGTCTCCCAGGGGAGTCAGTCCTCGTCTCGAGTGGGGCATGGTGCGCAAAGAACTCGACTCACACCACCGGTCGGCAGTGGGACAAGCCGGTGGGGAAGCATCGTGGGAAAGCCTTGTAGGGATAAAGGCCTCCGAGGGAAAGCACAGATCCCTTGCATCCCACGGGAAGGGAAGCGCCACACTTGCTGCTACAGCTCGACGAGGAAAGCGCACGTGCTATGCCACCACTCGAGACGAGGAACTGACTCCCCTGGAGAGAACTCCACGAAGTACCCCAGAGATCCATGTCAGCACTGGAGAGCAATCTCAAGTTCCGGCACAGACTCCACAATAGGATCTTAAGGCCCCAAGCATCGACTGGGAGAGAAATCCCGCCTGAGAGGCCCCGAGGCAACTCGATGGGGACTGGCCTTCCTGGCCACCAGAGCAGGACCTTGAAGGTCCCCGCCTCGTAAGTCTCGAGATCGCTGCCGCAACTCGAAAAATTTAGGAGGTTCTCCCCTACAGGCGAGATGAGGACCATTTCCGCTGACCAGGCGTCTACAGGCTAATCACACTACACCTCTGAACTTCAAAAGGGTCGCTTCACACCTTGCGGCAACTCAAGAACGTTCCACGAACTTACGTCCTCTCCACTCGAGAGGAAGCCCACAAGAGTTTCAGCCCACATCCAGAGGAGCCCCGTTTCGTCCTCCTAGAACTCCAGAGGAGGGATCCTTTCCCTGCGTGGATCCGGGGGACAAGATATTCCCGGCTTCTCGTGCATTCAAGATGGAGGCGCTCTCCACAGGAATAGGCAGAGAGGAACTCCAAGCCGGTCGTGCCTACCATTCCCTGAGTCCCCTAATATGTTCTCCAGTCCATTCCATGGGAACCTTTATCCCTGCCACTGCCTCTCGATTCTTTCAAGACGAGGATCGATCACCCATAGAATTTGCACGGGGGCAGCCCTGTGGAAAGCCTCGTGAACAGCCCGAGTGGAAACACAGATCCCTCTGAATCACAGCGAAGGGAAGCGTGACACTGGCTGCCCTAAAGCTCGGGTAAGGAAAGCGCCACGCCTGCATGGCCCCACTCGAGACGAGACCTGAACACCCTGGGAGACTCCAGAAGTACCCCAAGATCCATGTCCAGCATGAAGGAATCTCATGTCCCGCCAGCACCCGACTGCCAACAAGGTCCTTAGACCCCCGGCATCTACGGGAGAGCGAATCCGAGAGGCCCAGATAAAGTGCATGGGACCTTGCTCTTTCCTGAGGCAACCAGAAGCGGGATCCCTGAAGGGTCGCCCATCGTAGTCGAGAACCTGCGCAACTCCAGAAAATCAGGACGTTCTTCCTCCTGCCAGCGCGAGTTGAGGCCCGATTTCGCTTGAGGCAAATTAGGGTACATCACACTTAACTCTCCTTGCGAACTTCCATAAGGGTCCTTTCACACCCTTGCCCTGCAACTCAAGAAGTCCCCCGACATCCCGTCTCCACTCAGTAGAAACCCGAGCGTCCGCCCATATCCAGAGTGGCCGTTTCCGCCTGCTAGCTCGACGAGAGGATCCTTCCCTGCGTCTTTCCTGCAAAGAATTCCTGGAGGTTCCCGTCTCATTCTCAAGAAGGAGGTGCTCTCCACAGAAAGGCGCAGAGAACTCCAGCATCAGGCCCTCCCAGAGTCCCCAGATGTTCTCAGTTCATTCCAGGAAACCTGTTTTCCCTTCACCTGCCTCGACTTTCAACGCGAGGTCCACTACACCGTGATGGCACGTTGGACAGCCCCTGTGGCGAAAGACTCGTGGGAAAGCCTCGAGGAGAAACCACAGATCCTTGATCCGACGCGAAGCGGAGCATGACACTGCTGCTAAAGCTCGGGAAGGAAAGCACAGCGTG
>NW_017212766.1:0-16263 GCF_001704415.2 Capra hircus
CACGAGAGATTTGGCTATTGGGGTACTTCTGGAGTCTCCCCAGGGGAGTCAGTCTCGTCTCGAGTGGGGCAGTGCAGACGAGCGCATTATTCCCGAGCTGTTTTAGCAGCAGTGTCATGCTCCTTTCGAGTGAATCAAGGGAACGCAGTGGCTTTTCCCGTCGAGTGCTTCCCTAGGCTTTTCTAGCCCGAGGGCTTTCCCACGAGGCCTTTTCCCACAGGCTATCCCACGTGCCACCGTGGTGTGAGTCGATCTCGCGACTTTGACAGCGCTAGTGGCGAAAGCTAACAGCTTCTCCTGGAATGGACTAGAGAGCACTGGGGATCTTGGAATGGGGTGACCCTGACGAGTTCCTCGGCCTTTCCTGTGGAATAGCGCCTACCTCTTTGAGATTGCGACGGGAACGGCAGGATTCTTTCCGACCCAACAGGGAAAGGATCCTCGCTCTCGAGGTAGCAGCGGAAACAGGCTCCTCTGGATGTGGGTCGTGCGACTCATGCGGTGCTTCCTCTCGAGTGGAGACGGTATGTCGGGGAACTTCTTGAGTTGCCAGCAAGGGTGTGAAGGACCCTTTGGAAGTTCCAGAGTTAGGTTTGGATTAGCCTCCGAGACGCCTCAGCGGAAAATGGGCCTCATCTCTGCCTGGAGGGGGGAGAACTCCTGATTTTCTCGGAGTTGCGGCAGGTGCTCTCGACTTACGACGGGGGACCTCAGGGACCCGCTCTGGTGGCCTCAGAAAGGCCAGTCCCATGCGAGTTGCTCTGGGCCTCTCGGGATTCCTCTCCCGTCGATGCCGGGGCTAAGATCTTGTGTGGAGTGGTGCCGAACCTGAGGATTCCTCTCCAGTGCTGACATGGATCTTGGGGTACTTCTGGAGTCTCCCCACGGGTCCAGTCCTCGTCTCGAGTGGGGCATGCACGTGCGCTTTCCTCCGAGCTGAAGCAGCAGTGTCCGGCTTCCCTTTGCGTGGATCAAGGGATCGTGGCTTTCCCTCGAGGCTTTTCCCAGAGGCTTTCGCCACGAGGCTGTTCCACAGGGCTGTCCCACGTGCCACTGTGGTGTGAGTCGATCCTCGACTTGAAAGTCGATGGCAGTGGCAGGGAATACAGGTTTCCCTGGAATGGACTGAGACATCTGGGGGACTCTGGGAATGGTGGCAGACCTGGATTCTCTCGCTCTTTCCTCTGGAGAGCGCCTCCTCTTGAGATGCGAGCGGGACGCCGGGATTCTTTCCCGAGCCACGCAGGGAAAGATCCCTCCTCTCGAGCTAAGAGGCTGAAACGGGGCTCCTCTGGATGTGGGCGGACTCTCGTGCTTCCTCTCGAGTGGAGACGGGTATGTCGGGGAATTCTTGAGTTGCAGCAAGGGTGTGAAGGACCCTTTGGAAGTTCCAGATGTTAGTATGTGATTAGCCTGGAGACGCCTAAGCGGAAATGGGCCTCATCTCGCCTGGAGGGAAGACCTCCTGGATTTTCTCGAGTTGCGGCAGTGCTCTCGACTTACACGGGGGACATCAGGGACCCGCTCTGGTGGCCTCAGGATAAGGCCAGTCCCTTGCGAATTGCTCGGGCCTCTCAGGATTCCTCTCCCTCTATGCGCGGGCTAAGATCCTGTGTGTGGAGTAGGTGCCGGAACCTGAGGCATTCTCTCCAGTGCTGACATGGATCTTGGTACTTCTGGAGTACTCCGAGGGGAGTCAGTCTCGTCTCGAGTGGGGGATGCACGTGCGCTTTCCTCCCGAGCTGAAGCAGCAGTGTCAGCGCTTCCTTTGCGTGGATCAAGGGATCAGGGGCTTTCCCTCGAGGCTTTCCAACGAGGTTTTCCCACGAGGCTTTCCCACAGGGCTGTCACGTGCCCGTGGTGGTGAGTCGATCCTCGGCTTGAAAGTCGAGGCAGTGAGGAAAAACAGGTTTCCCTGAATGGACTGAGACATCTGGGGGACTCTGGGAATGGTGGCACGACCCTGGAGTTCCTCTCGCCTTTTCCTGTGGAAGCGGCTCCTCTTGAGATGCGAGGGAAGCCGGGAATTCTTTCCCGCGACCACGCAGGGAAAGGATCCCTCCTCTCGAGCAGGAGGTGAAACGGGCTCCTCTGGATGTGGGCGGGACTCTCGTGCTTCCTTCTCGAGTGGAGACGGGTATGTCGGGGAACTTCTTGAGTTGCAGCAGGTTTGAAGGACCTTTGGAAGTTCCAGAGGTTAGGTGTGATTAGCCTCGAGACGCCTCCAGCGGAAATGGCCTCATCTCGGCCTGGAGGGGAGAACCTCCTGGATTTCTCGAGTTGCGGCAGGTGCTCTCGACTTACGACGGGGAACCTCAGGGACCCGCTCTGTGGGCCTCAGGAAAGGCCAGTCTCAGCGAGTTGGCTCGGGCACCTGTCGGGATTCCTCTCCCGTCATGCTGGGGCCTAAGACCTGTGTGGGGTCTTGCCGGAACCTGAGGATTCCTCTCCAGTGTGACATGGATCTTGGGTATCTTCTGGAGTCTCCCCAGGGGAGTCAGTCCTCGTCTCGAGTGGGGCATGCACGTTGCGCTTTCCTCCCGAGCTGTAGCAGGCAGTGTCGCGCTTCCCTTCGGTGGATCAAGGGATCTGTGGCTTTCCCTCGAGGCTTTCCCGAGGCTCGAAGGCTTTCCCACGAGGCTTTCCCACAGGGCTGTCCCCCGTGTCACCGTGGTGTGAGTCGATCCTCGGCTTGAAAGTCGAGGGCAGTGCAGGAAGAACAGGTTCCCTGGAATGGACGTGAGACATCTGGGGGCTCTGGGAATGGTGCAGACCCTGGAGTTCTTCTCCTTTCCTGTGGAGAGCGCCTCCTCTAGGATGCAACGAAACGCCGGGAATTCTTTCGCCGACCAAGGGAAAGGATCCCTCCTCTGCGAGGGTAGGAGGCGGAAACGGGGCTACTGTCGATGTGTGTGGGACTCTCGTCGTTTCCTCTGCGAGTGGAGAGGTATGTCGGGGAACTTCTTGAGTTGGGCAGCAAGGGTGTGAAGGACCCTTTGGAAAGTTCCAAGAGGTAGGTTGTGATTAACTCGATGACAGCCTCAGCGGAAATGGCCTCATCTCGCCTGGAGGGGAGAAGTCCTGAATTTTCTGCGAGTTGCGCAGGTGCTCTCGACTTACGAGGGGACCTCAGGGACCCGCTCTGGTGGCCTCAGGATAGGCCAGTCCCTATGCGAGTTGCTCGGCGACCTCTGCGGGATTCTCCCGTCGAGCTGGGGCCTAAAGACCTTGTGTTGGAGTGTGTGCCGGACCTGAGGATTCTTCATGCTTACGTGGATACTTGGGGTACTTCTGGAGCCTCCCCAGGGTCAGTCCTGCGTCTCGAGTGGGGGCATGCACGGGTGCGCTTTTCCTCCCGAGCTGTAGCAGCAGGTGGTCGGCGCTTCCATTCGCGATGTCAAGGGATCTGTGGCTTTCCCTTCGAGGCTTTCCACGAGGCTTTCGCCACGAGGCTTTCCACGACTGGCTCACTGCCCCGTGGTGTGAGTCGATCCTCGGCTTGAAAGTCGAGGCAGTGCGGGAATACAGGTTTCCCTGGAATGGACTGAGAGCATCTGGGGAGCTCTGGGAAATGGTGGCAGGAACCTGGTAGTCCTCTCGCCTTTCTGTGGAGAGCGCTCCTCTTGAGATGACGGGAATGCGGGAATTCTTTCCGAGCACGCAGGGAAAAGATCCCTCCTGCTCGAGCTAGGAGGCGGAAACGGGCTGGCTCCTCTGGATGTGGGCGGGACTCTGCGTGTTCTTGACATCTCGAGTGCTAGACAGGGATATGCTTGCCAGGTATGTGAAGCGATTGCTTAGTTATTTGCAGCAAGGGTGTGGGAAGACCTCTTTGTAAAGTTCGCAGAGGCTATTAGAGTGTAGATAGCCTTACCAGGACGCCTCAGGGAATTGGCCTCATCTCGCCGTGGTAGGGGAGAACCTGCGTGGATTTTAGTAGAGTAAATGCAGCGCGCAGGTGCTCTCCGAAGCTAATAGACGATGGGACTCGCAGGCCGCATGGTTTCTCAGGAGAAGGCCAGTCCCCATGCGAGTCTGCTCAGGGGGCCTCTCGGAGATTCGCTCTCCATCGAGTGCCAGGCTAGAGACTTGTTGTGTAGTCGTGCGCAGAGAAGCTGAGGATTCCTGCTCGCAGTGCAGACCTGATGGCTATTGGCGTACTTCTGGAGTGCTCGCCCCAGGGGAATCAGTCCTGCTGTCGTCGAGTGGGGGGCATGCACGTGTCGCGCTTTCCTCCAGAGCTGTAGCAGCAGTGCTCAGCGCTTCCGGCTTCGCGTGGGACTAGGGATCAGAGGCTTTCGCCTGGAGGCTTTCGCCACGAGGCCTTCACAGGGCTGTCACCACGTGCCACCGTGGAGTGGTTCGACCTCGGCCTTGACATGTCGAGGCAGTGCTGGGAAAACAGGTTTTTGCCCCTGGAATGGACTGAGGCTAATCTGGGGGACTTTGGTAATGGGGCCTGATCCTGGAGTTCTTCCTCGCCTTTCCGTGTGGAGGCGCCTCCTCTTGAGATGCGCCGGGGAAGCGCTAGGAATTCTTTTCTTCACCACACAGTGGAAAGGATCCCTTCCTCTCGGAGCTAGCAGGGCGGAACTGATCCAGAGGGCTCCACTCTGTGAATGATGACGGAGCTCTCACGAGTTCCTCTAGAGTGGGAGACGGGTATTTCCGGTGCGAACTTCTTGATTTGCTAAGCAAGGGTGCTGAAGGACCCTTTGGAGCTTCCACGATGTTTAAGTGTGTATTACCCCTAGATTGCCTCAGTTCGTAAAATGCGGCGTCACTGCGCCTGTGAGGGAGAGAACCTCCTGGATTTTCTGGAGTGGCTGGATAGCGCTACTCGACTACGATGGGGACCACAGGGGACCGCTCTGGTGGCCTCAGGAAAGGCCAGTCCCCATGATGCGTTGCTCTGGGGCCTCTCGGGATTCCTCTCCCGACGATGCGGGGTCTAAGACCTTGTTTGGAGTCGGTGCCGGAACCTGAGGATTCCTCTCCACTTCTGACATGGATATGGGGTACTTCTGGAGTCCCCCCAGGGTGTCAGCTACTCGATCTCGAGTGGGGCCATGCACGTGCGCTTTCCTCCCGAGCTGTAGCAGCAGTGTCCCGCTTCCCTTCGCATGGATCAAGGGATCTGTGGCTTTCCCTTGAGGCTTTCCCACGAGGCTTTCCCACAGGGCTGTACCACGTGCCACTGTGGTGTGAGTCGATCCTCGACTTGAAAGTCGAGGCAGTGCAGGGAATACAGGTTTCCCTGGAATGGACTGAGACATCTGGGGGACTCTGGGAATGGTGGCACGACCCTGGAGTCCTCTCGCCTTTCCTCTGGAGAGCGCCACCTCTTGAGATTTGACGGGAATGCTGCGAATTCTTTCCCGACCACGCAGGGAAAGGATCAAACCTCTCGAGCTAAAAGGTGGAATCGGGGCTCCTCTGGATGTGGGCGGGACTCTCGTGCTTCCTCTCGAGTGGAGACGGGTATTTCGGGGAAATTCTTGAGTTGCATCAAGGGTGTGAAGGACCCTTTGGAAGTTCCAGAGTTTAGGTTTGATTAGCCTCGAGACGCCTCTGCGGAAATGGGCCTCATGTCGCCTGGAGGGGAAAACCTCCTGGATTTTCTCGAGTTGCTGCAGGTGCTCTCGACGTACTACGGGGATCACAGGGACCCGCTCTGGTGGCCTCAGTTAAGGCCAGTCCACATGCGCGTTTCTCGGGGGCCTCTCGGGATTCCTCTCCCATCGATGCCGGGACCTAAGACCTTGTGTGGAGTCGGTGCCTGAACCTGAGGATTCCTCTCCAGTGCTGACATGGATCTTGGGCTACTTCTGGAGACTCCCCAGGGGAGTCAGTCCTCGTCTCATGTGGGGGCATGCAGTTGCGCTTTCCTCCAGAGCTGTAGCAGCAGTGTCACGCTTCCCTTCGCGTGGATCAAGGGATCTGTGGCTTTCCCTCGAGGTTTTCCCACGAGGCTTTCCCAAGAGGCTTTCCCACGAGGCTTTCCCACGAGGCTTTCCCACAGGGCTGACCCACGTGTCACCGTTGTGTGAGTCGATCCTCGGCTTGAAAGTCGAGGCAGTGCAGGGAAAACAGGTTTCCCTTGAATGGACTGAGACATCTGGGGGACTCTGGGAATGGTGGCACGACCCTGGAGTTCCTCTCGCCTTTCCTGTGGAGAGCGTCTCCTCTTGAGATGCGAGGGGAAAGCCGGGAATTCTTTCCCGACCACGCAGTGAAAGGATCCCTCCTCTCGAGCCATGAGGCGGAAACGAGGCTCCTCTGGATGTGGCAGGACTCTCGTGCTTCTTCTCGAGTGGAGACGGGTATGTCGGGGAACTTCTTGAGTTGCAGCAAGGGTGTGAAGGACCCTTTGGAAGTTCCAGAGGTTAGGTGTGATTAGCCTCGAGACGCCTCAGCGCAAATGGGCCTCATCTCGCCTGGAGGGGAGAACCTCCTGGATTTTCTCGAGTTCCGTCAGGTGCTCTCGACTTACGAAGGGGACCTCAGGGACTCGCTGTGGTGGCCTCAGGAAAGGCCAGTCCCCATGCGAGTTGCTCGGGGGCCTCTCGGGATTCCTCTCCCGTCTATTCCAGGGCCTAAGACCTTGTGTGGAGTCGGTGCCGGAACCTGAGGATTCCTCTCCAGTGCTGACATGGATCTTGGGCTACTTCTGGAGTCTCCCCAGGGGAGTCAGTCCTCGTCTCGAGTGGGGCCATGCACGTGCGCTTTCCTCCGGAGCTGTAGCAGCAGTGTCACGCCTCCCTTGGCGTGGATCAAGGGATCTGTGGCTTTCCCTCGAGGCTTTCCCACGAGGCTTTCCCAAGCGAGGCTATTCCCACAGGGCTCTACACCACCGGTGATCACCGTGGTGATGCAGCCCTGTGGGAAAGCCTCGTGGGAAAGCCTCGTGGGAAAGCCTCGAGGGAAAGCCACAGATCCCTTGATCCACGCCAAGGGAGGCGTGACACTGCTGCTACAGCTCCGGAGGAAAGCGCACGTGCATGGCCCCCACTCGAGACGAGGACTGACTCCCCTGGGGAGACTCCAGAAGTAGCCCCAAGATCCATGTCAGCACTGGAGAGGAATCCTCAGGTTCCGGCACCGACTCCACACAAGGTCTTAGGCCCTGGAATAGACGGGAGAGGAATCCCGAGAGGCCCCCGAGCAACTCGCATGGGGACTGGCCTTTCCTGAGGCCACCACAGCGAGTCCCTGAGGTCCCCTTCGTAAGTCGAGAGCACCTGACGGAACTCGAGAAAATCCAGGAGGTTCTCCCCTCCAGGCGAGATGAGGCCCATTTGCGCTGAGGCGTCTCGAGGCTAATCACACCTAACCTCTGGAACTTCCAAAGGGTCCTTCACACCCTTGCTGCAACTCAAGAAGTTCCCCGACATACCCGTCTCCACTCGAGAAGAAGCACGAGAGTCCTGCCACATCCAGAGGAGCCTCGTTTCCGCCTCATGGCTCGAGAGGAGGGATCCTTTCACTGCGTGGTCGGGAAAGAATTCCCGGCTTTCCCCTCGCATCTCAAGAGGAGACGCTCTCCACAGGAAAGGCGAGAGGAACTCCAGGGTCGTGCCACCATTCCCAGAGTCCCCCAGATGTCTCAGTCCATTCAAGGGAAACCTGTTTTCCCTGCACTGCCTCGACTTTCAAGCCGAGGATCGACTCACACAACGGTGACACGTGGGTCAGCCCTGTGGGAAAGCCTCGTGGGAAAGCCTCGTGGGAAAGCCTCTTGGGAAAGCCTCGTGGGAAAACCTCGAGGGAAAGCCACAGATCCCTTGATCCACGCGAAGGGAAGCGTGACACTGCTGCTACAGCTCTGGAGGAAAGCGCAACTGCATGCCCCCACATGAGACGAGGACTGACTCCCCTGGGGAGTCTCCAGAAGTAGCCCAAGATCCATGTCAGCACTGGAGAGGAATCCTCAGGTTCAGGCACCGACTCCACACAAGGTCTTAGGTCCCGGCATCGATGGGAGAGGAATCCCGAGAGGCCCCCGAGAAACGCGCATGTGGACTGGCCTTAACTGAGGCCACCAGAGCGGGTCCCTGTGATCCCCGTAGTACGTCGAGAGCACCTGCAGCAACTCGAGAAAATCCAGGAGGTTTTCCCCTCCAGGCGACATGAGGCCCATTTCCGCAGAGGCGTCTCGAGGCTAATCAAACCTAAACTCTGGAACTTCCAAAGGGTCCTTCACACCCTTGATGCAACTCAAGAATTTCCCCGAAATACCCGTCTCCACTCGAGAGGAAGCACGAGAGTCCCGCCCACATCCAGAGGAGCCCCGATTCCACCTTTTAGCTCGAGAGGTTTGATCCTTTCCCTGCGTGGTCGGGAAAGAATTCGCAGCATTCCCGTCAAATCTCAAGAGGTGGCGCTCTCCAGAGGAAAGGCGAGAGGACTCCAGGGTCGTGCCACCATTCCCAGAGTCCCCCAGATGTCTCAGTCCATTCCAGGGAAACCTGTATTCCCTGCACTGCCTCGACTTTCAAGTCGAGGATCGACTCACACCACAGTGGCACGTGGTACAGCCCTGTGGGAAAGCCTCGTGGGAAAGCCTCAAGGGAAAGCCACAGATCCCTTGATCCATGCGAAGGGAAGCGGGACACTGCTGCTACAGCTCGGGAGGAAAGCGCACGTGCATGGCCCCACTCGAGACGAGTAGTGACACCCCTGGGGGACTCCAGAAGTACCCCATATCCATGTCAGAAGTGGAGAGGAATCCTCAGGTTCCGGCACCGACTCCAAACAAGGTCTTAGACCCCGGCATCGTCGGGAGAGGAATCCCGAGAGGCCCCAGAGCAACGCATATGGGGACTGGCCTTTCCTGAGGCCACCAGAGCGGGTCCCTGTGGTCCCCATCGTAAGTCGAGAGCACCTGCCGCAACTCCAGAAAATCCAGGAGGTTCTCCCCTCCAGGCGAGATGAGGCCCATTTACGCTGAGGCAACTAGGGGGTAATCACACTTAAACTCTGGAACTTCCAAAGGGTCCTTCACACCCTTGCTGCAAATCAAGAAGTTCCCCGACATACCCGTCTCCACTCTAGAGGAATCGGAGAGTCCCGTCCATATCCAGAGTGGCCCCGTTTCCGCCTGCTAGCTCGAGAGGAGGGATCCTTTCCCTGTGTGGTCGAGAAAGAATTCCTAGCGTTCCCGTCGCATCTCAAGAGGAGGCGCTCTCCACAGGAAAGGCGAGAAGAACTCCAGGATCAGGCCCCATTCCCAGAGTCCCCCCAGATGCCTCAGTCCATTCCAGGGAAACCTGTTTTCCCAGCACTGCCTCGACTGTCAAGCCGAGGATCGACTCACTCCACGGTGGCACGTGGGACAGCCCTGTGGGAAAGCCTCGTGGGAAAGCCTCGTGGGAAAGCCTCCAGGGAAAGCCTCTGATCCCTAGATCCACGCGAAGGGAAGCGTGACACTGCTGCTACAGCTCTGGAGGAAAGCGCACGTGCATGCCCCCACTCGAGACGAGGACTGATTCCCCTGGGGAGACTCCAGAAGTACGCCAATATCCATGTCTGCACTGGAGAGGAATCCTCAGGTTCTGGCACCGACTCCACACAAGGTCTTAGGCCCTGGCATCGATGGGAGAGGAATCCCGAGAGGCCCCTGAGCAACTCGCATGGGGACTGGCCTTTCCTGAGGAAACCAGTGCGGGCCCCTGAGGTCCCCATCGTAAGTCGAGAGCACCTGCCGCAACTCGAGAAAATCCAGGAGGTTCTCCCCTCCAGGCGAGATGAGGCCCATTTCCCCTGAGGCGTCTCGAGGCTATTCACACCTAACCTCTGGAACTTTCAAAGGGTCCTTCACACCCTTGCTGCAACTCAAGAAGTTCCCCGACATACCCGTCTACACTCGAGAGGAAGCACGAGAGTCCCGCCCACATCCAGAGGAGCCCCGTTTCCGCCTCCTAGCTCGAGAGGAGGGATCCTTTCCCTGCGTGCTCTGGAAAGAATTCCCGGCGTTCCCGTCCCATCTCAAGAGGAGGCGCTCTCCACAGGAAAGGGAGAGGAACTCCAGGTTCCTGCCACCATTCCCAGAGTCCCCCAGATGTCTCCGTCCATTCCAGGGAAACCTGATTTCCCTGCACTGCGTCGACTTTCAAGCCGAGGATCGACTCACACCACGGTGGCATGTGGGACCGCCCTGTGGGAAAGCCTCGTGGGAAAGCCTCGTGGGAAAGCCTCGTGGGAAAGCCTCGAGGGAAAGCCACAGATCCCTTGATCCACGCGAATGGAAGCGCGACACTGCTGCTACAGCTCGAGAGGAAAGCGCACGTGCATGCCCCCACTCGAGTCGAGGACTGACTCCAATGGGGAGACTCCAGAAGTACCCCAAGATCCACGTAAGCACTGGAGAGGAATCCTCAGGTACCGGCACCCACTCCACACAATATCTTAGGCCCCAGCTTCGACGGGAGAGGAATCCCGAGAGGTCCCCTGGCAACTCGCATAGGGACTGGCCTATCCTGAGGCCACCAGAGCGGGTCCCTGAGGTCCCCGTCGTAAGTCGAGAGCACCTGCTGCAACTCGAGAACATTCAGGACGTTCTCCCCTCCAGGCGAGATGAGGCCCATTTCCGCTGAGGTGTCTCGAGGCTAATCACACCTAACCTCTGGAATTTCCAAAGGGTCCTTCACACCCTTGCTGCAACTCAAGAAGTTCCCCGACATACCTGTCTCCACTCGAGAGGAAACACGAAGTCCCACACACATCGACAGTAGCCCCCTTTCCGCCTCCTACCTCGAGAGGAGGGATCCTTTCCCTGCGTGGTCGGGAAAGAATTCCCGGCGTTTCCGTGGCATCCTAAGAGGAGGCGCTCTCCAGAGGAAAGGTGAGACGAACTCCAGGGTCTTGCCACCATTCCCAGAGTCCACCAGATGTCTCCGTCCATTCCAGGGAAACCTCTTTTCCCTGCACTGCCTCGACTTTCAAGCCGAGGATCGACTCACACCACGGTGACACGAGGGACAGCCCTGTGGGAAAGCCTCGTGGGAAAGCCTCGTGGGAAAGCCTCGTTGGAAAGCCTCGAGGGAAAGCCACAGATCCCTTGATCCATGCGAAGGGAAGCGTGACACTGCTGCTACAGCTCGGGAGGAAAGTGCACGTGAATGACCTAAGTCGAGACGAGGACTGAATCCCTGGTGGAGGCTCCAGAAGTACCCCAAGATCCATGTCAGCACTGGAGAGGAATCCTCAAGTTCCGGCACCGACTCCACACAAGGTGTTAGGCCCCAGCATCGACGGGAGAGGAATCCGGAGAGGCCCCCGAGCAATTCGCATGGGGACTGGCCTTTCCTGAGGCCAACCAGAGCGGGTCCCTGAGGTCCCCGTCGTAAGTCGAGAGCACCGGCCGCAACACGAGAAAATCCAGGAGGTTCTCCCCTCCAGGAGAGATGAGGCCCATTTCCGCTGAGGATCTCGAGGAAAACACACCTAACGTCGAGAACTTCCAAAGGGTCCTTCACACCCTTGCTTCAACTCAAGAAGTTCCCTGAAATACCCGTCTCAACTCGAGAGGAAGCACGAGAGTCTCGACCACATCCAAGGAGCCCCGATTCCGCCTCGTAGCTCGAGAGGAGGGATACTTTCCCTGTGTGGTCAGGAAAGAATTCCCGTCATTCCCGTCGCATCTCAAGAGGAGGCGATATCCACAGGAAAAGCGAGAGGAACTTCACGGTCGTGCCACCATTCCCAGAGTCCCCCAGGTGTCTCAGTCCATTCCAGGGAAACCTGTTTTCCCTTCACTGCCTCGACTTTCAAGCAGAGGATCGACTCACACCACGGTGGCACTTGAAACAGCCCTGTGGGAAAGCCTCGTGGGAAAGCCTCGAGGGAAAGCCACAGATTCCTTGATCCACGCGAAGGGAAGCGGGACACTGCTGCTACAGCTCAGGAGGAAAGCGCACGTGCATGCCCCCACTCCAGACGAGGACTGACTTCCCAGGGGAGACTCCAGAAGTACCCCAAGATTCATGTCAGTACTGGAGCGGAATCCTCAGTTTCCGGCACCGACTCCACACAAGGACTTAGGCCCCGGCATCGACGGGAGAGAAATCCCGAAAGGATCCCAAGCAACTCGAATGGGGACTGGCCTTTCCTGAGGCCTCCAGAGGGGGTCCCTGTGGTCCCCGTCGCAAGTCGAGAGCACCTGCCGCAAGTCGAGAAAATCCAGGAGGTTGTCCCCTCCAGGGGAGATGAGGCCCATTTCCGCTGAGGCGACTCAAGGCTAATCACACCTAACCTCTGGAACTTCCAAAGGGTCCTTCACAGCCTTGCTGCAACTCAAGAAGTTCCCCGACATACCCGTCTCCAGTCAAGGGGAAGCACGAGAGTCCCGCCCACATCCAGAAGAGCCCCGTTTCCGCCTCCTAGCTCGAGAGGAGGTATCATTTCATTTGGTGGTCGGCAAAGAATTCCCGGCGTTCCCGTCGCATCTCAAGAGGAGGCGCTCTCCACAGGAAAGGCGAGAGGAACTCCAGCGTCGTGCCACCATTTCCAGAGTCCCCAAGATGTCTCAGTCCATTCCAGGGAAACCTGTTTTCCCTGCACTGCCTCGACTTTCAAGCCGAGGATCGACATCGACACACACCACGGTGGCACGTGGAACAGCCCTTTGGGAAAGCCTCGAGGGAAAGGCACAGATTCCTTGAACCATGCGAAGAGAAGCGTGACACTGCTGCTACAGCTCGGGAGGAAAGCGTACGTGCAGGCGCCCACTCGGGACGAGGACACACTCCCCTGGGGAGACTCCAGAAGTACCCCAAGATCCATGTCAGCACTGGAGAGGAATCCTCAGGTTCCGGCACCGACTCCACACAAGGTCTTAGGCTCCGGTATCGAAGGGAGAGGAATCCCGAGAGGCCCCCGAGCAACTCGCATGATTACTGGCCTTTCCTGAGGCCACCAGAGCGGGTCCCTGTGTTCCCCGTCCTAAGTCCAGAGCACCTGCCGCAACTTGAGAAAATCCAGGAGGTTCTCCGTTCCAGGCGAGATGAGGCCCATTTCCGCTGAGCTGTTTCAAGGCTAATCACACCTAACCTCTGGAACTTACAAAGGGTCCTTCACACCCTTCCTGCAACTCAAGAAGTTCCCGGACATACCCGTCTCCACTCGAGAGGAAGCACGAGCGTCCCGCCCACATCCAGAGGAGCCCCGTTACCGCCTCCTAGCTCGAGAGGAGGGATCCTTTCCCTGCAGGGTCGGGAAAGAATTCCTGGCGTTCCCGTGGCATCTCAAGAGGCAGCGCTCTCCACATGAAAGGCGAGAGGGAATCAAGGGTCGTGGCACCATTCCCAGAGTCCCCCAGATGTCTCAGTCCATTCCAGGGAAACCAGTTTTCCCTGCACTGCCTGGACGTTCAAGCCGAGGATCGACTCACACCACGGTGGCACGTGGGACAGCCATGTGGGAAAGCCTTGTGGGAAAGCCTTGTGGGAAAGCCTCTTGGGAAAGCCTCGAGGGAAAGACTCTTGGGAAAGCCTCGAGGGAAAGCCACAGATCCGTTGATCCACGCGAAGGGAAGGGTGACACTGCTGCTAAAGCTCGGGAGGAAAGCGCACGTGCATAGCCCCCACTCGAGTAGACGACTGACTGCACTGGATACGCCAGAAGTACCCCAAGATCCATGTCAGCACTGGAGAGGAATCCTCAGGTTCCAGCACCGACTCCACACGAGATCTTAGGCCCCGACATCGACGGGAGAGGAATCCCGACAGGACCCCAAGCAACATGCATGGGGACTGGCCTTTCCTGAGGCCAACACAGCGGGTCCCTGAGGTCACCGTCGTAAGTTGAGAGCACCTCCCGCAACTCGAGAATATCCAGGACGTTCTCCCCTCCAGGCGAGATTAGGCCCATTTCCACTGATGCGTCTCGAGTCTAATCACATCTAACATCTGGAACTTCCACAGGGTCCTTCACACCCTTGCTGCCACTCAAGAAGTTCCCCGACATACCCGTCTCCACTCGAGAGGAAGCACGAGAGTCCCTCCCACATCCAGAGGAGCCCCGTTTCACCGCCTAGCCCGAGAGGTGGGATTCTTTCCCTGCGTGGTCGGGAAAGAATTCCCGGCGTTCCCCGTCGCATCTCAAGAGGAGGCGCTCTCCACAGGAAAGGCGAGAGGAACTCCAGGGTCGTGTCACCAATCCCAGAGTCCCCCAGATGTCTCAGTCCATTCCAGGGAAACCTGTTTTCCCTGCACTGCCTCGACTTTCAAGCCGAGGATCGACTCACACCACTGTGGCACGTGGGACAGCCCTGTGGGAAAGCCTCGTGGGAAAGCCTCGTTGGAAAGCCTCGAGAGAAAGCCCCTGATCCCTTGATCCACGCGAAGGGAAGCACGACACTGCTGCTACAGCTCGGAAGGAAAGCGCACGTGCATGCCGCTACTCGAGACGAGGACTGACTCCCCTTGGGAGACTCCAGAAGTACACCAAGATCCATGTCAGCACTTAAGAGGAATCCTCAGGTCCGGCACTGACTCCACACAAGGTCTTAGGCCCCAGCATCAACGGGAGAGGAATCCCGAGAGGCCCCCGAGCAACTCGCATGGGGACTGGACTTTCCTGTGGCCACCAGAGCGGGTCCTTGAAGTCCCCGTCGTAAGTCCGAGAGCACCTGCCGCAACTCGAGAAAATCCAGGAGGTTCTCCCCTCCAGGTGAGATGAGGCCCATTTCCGATGAGGCGTTTCGAGGCTAATCACACCTAACCTCTGGAGCTTCCACAGGATCCTTCACACCCTTGCTGCAACTCAAGAAGTTCCCTTACATACCGGTCTCCACTCGAGAGGAAGCACGATAGTCCCGCCCACATCCAGAGGAACCCCGTTTCTGCCTCCTAGCTTGAGAGGAGGGATCCTTTCCCTGCCTGGTCGGGAAAGAATTCCCGGCGTTCCCGTCGCATCTCAAGAGGAGGCGCTCTCCACAGGAAAGGCGAGAGGAACTCCTGGGTCGTGCCACCATTCCCAGAGTCCCCCAGATGTTTCAGTCCATTCCAGGGAAACCTGTTTTCCCTGCACTGGCCTCGACTTTCAAGCTGAGGATCGACTCACACCACAGTGGCACGTGGGACAGCCCTGTGGGAAAGCCTCGTGGGAAAGCCTCGTTGGAAAGCCTCGAGAGAAAGCCCCTGACCCTTGATCCACGCAAAGGGAAGCGTGACACTGCTGCTTCAGCTCGGGAGGAAAGCGCACGTGCATTCCCCCCACTCGAGACGACGACTGACTCCCCCTGGGAGACTCCAGAAGTACCCCAAGATCCATGTCAGCACTGGAGAGGAATGCTCAGGTTCCGGCACCTACTCCACACAAGATCTTAGCCCCGGCATAGACGGGAGTGGAATCCTGAGAGGCCCGAGCAATTCGCAAGGGGACTGGCCTTTCCTGGGCCACCAGAGCGGGTCCCTGAGGTCCCCGTCGTAAGTCGAAGCACCTGCCGCAACTCGAGAAAATCCAGGAGGTTCTCCCCCAGCGAGATGAGGCCCATTTCCGCTTAGCGTCTCCAGGCTAATCACATCTAACATCTGGAACTTCCAAAGGGTCCTTCACACCCTTTGTGCAACTCAAGAAGTTCCCCGACATACCCGTCTCCACTCGAGAGGAAGCACGAGAGTCCCGCCACATCCAGAGGAGCCCCGTTTCAGCCTCCTAGCTCGAGAGGAGGGATCCTTTCCCTGCGTGCTCGGGAAAGAATTCCCGGCGTTCCGTCGCATCTCAAGAGGAGGCGCTCTCAACCGGAAAGGCGAGAGGAACTCCTGGGGTCGTGCCACCATTCCCAGATCCGCAGATGTCTAGTCCATTCCAGGGAAACCTGTTTTCCCTGCACTGCTCGACTTTCAAGCGAGGATCGACTCACACCCACGGTGGCACGTGGGACAGCCCTGGGAAAGCCTCGTGGAAAGCCTCGAGGAAAACCCAGATCCCTTGATCCACCAAAGGGAAGCGTGACACTGCTGCTACAGCTCGGGAGGAAAGCGCACGTGCATTCCCCCACTCGAGAGCGGATGACTGCCCTGGGAGACTCCAGAAGTACCCCAAGATCCATGTCAGCACTGAGAGGAATCCTCAGGTTCTGGCCACCTACTCCACACAAGATCTTGCCCCGGCATCGAAGGGAGAGGAATCCGAGAGGCCCCGAGGCAACTCGCATGGGGACTGGCTTTCCTGAGGCCTCAGAGCGGGTCCCTGAGGTCCCCGTCGTAAGTTGAGAGCACCTGCCGCAACTCGAGAAAATCCAGGAGGTTCTCCCCTCCA
>NW_017212767.1:0-16261 GCF_001704415.2 Capra hircus
GAGAAGAGATCCTCACACTTCTTAATCTTCTTAAATTACACTATTAGTTTCTTAATCTAGCTTAATCTAATCTTACATTAATAAACAAACAAGTCTTTCCACGCCAACGCCGTCCACCCTTCGAATTCCCTGGATCCACCGGGCCAGGACCCCGGCAAGTGGCGCCCGGAACAGGCTATTCGAAGATAGGTTCCTCGGAGCAAAAGCTCCCCCGGAGCACTCTCTGCTGCTCCCCCCGGAGCCCTCTCCGTTGCTCCCCCCGGAGCACTCTCTGTTGCTCCCCCGGAGTGACTTAATCACTCCCCCCGGAGTACTTTCGGGTACTCCCCCAGTGTTGAGTGTTCGGGACGGCTAGGACCCCACTCAGAGTGCCGCGGACCCCCCTGTAGGATAGACAGGGTGAGGACGAGTGGGAAGTGTTCAAGGGTTTAAGAGAAACCTGGTGCTCTAGAGGTTGAAAAGAAACCTGCTATCTTAGGGTTTAAAACAAACCCCCCCTTGGCTAAGGTAAAACCTTTTTGTCAGGGCAGACTTTTCTATAACTCTTAATTTTCTGACACGGGTAACAATGACTCAAAACAATGACACCTCTTTATACAAGTAATTTTGTAACTGTTAAACAAAAAAGACAAATTAAAGATTAAAAGGCTAGTGTTATGAGACCAATGTCCTTGGTTTCCAGAAAAGAGATTTAGATACTTGGATAAAGGTAATAAAACAGCTAAAAACTAATTATACTTTGCATGGGCCTGTAAATGCCTTTTGCTCTGTAAATATTATTACAGATGTTCTGGACCCCCGTCATGAGGCTGTTAGTTAGATAGCCTATGGGAGAGACTATAAGCAGTGGATCGTAGTGGGTCTCCACCTATTACGCAGATCATATTTTCTGCCATTGGCAAACAAAAGGAGAGAGACTGTACTCTTCCTCCCGAGGAAGGAGGGTGCTTATAGGACGCAGCGGCCGAGCGCCCTGGAGAGCCCCTCCCCTCTAACACAAACCAAACCTTTAAAAAAGTTGTCTTATTTAAGGCGACCACTGCAACCTCTGCTTGGCGCCTCCCCAGGGCTTAAGAACTCCCACTTTATATCAAAGCCTCCAGAACATTGCTTAAGTTTGAAAACGATAGTGACAATATTTTTGAGCAAAAGAGCTTTTAAAACAGAGCTTGCTCCTTGCATAAAATCCCTCAGGAGGGGCCTCACCCAACAAAAAAAAAGAAAAAGGAAGAAAACAGAAAAAAAATATTCGTAATAAAAAGGACTTTACAAATGCAAAATGTTTCTCTTGAGGCCAAATAGAACATGTTTTGCCAAAATGTCCTGCTAAACAGACACAACAACCCGTACCAAACAACCCAGGTAGCTCAGCCTAGACTCAGTTCCACCACCTCAATAATATTAACCTCTGATGTGCAGTGACTCAGATTCAATGAGAGTGGCTAGTCCCTGCTGAGGACATTGTAAGACTTGTACTGGGGCATAGCTTGCTTTCTTTTCAAGAAATTTCGGTAGTGTTTGTGTAGTAAATTCTGATTATACTGAAAAAACTGAAGTTTTGATCTCGCCACCTGCTAAACTGTGCAATTAATAAAAATTAAAAAAAAATAAATAGCACAGCTTTTGCTTTTACCTTATTACAAACAGAAAACCAGACAAAAAAGCCCAGAGGATCTAGATCTAGCTTTTGGGTGCAAAAAATTGCAGCTTCTAGCCTTTAAAAGATTTTTTAATTCAAAGATATAAAATGTCATGGCTGTTAGACAATAGACAAGACGTTTCTTACATTGCTGAGAGACTAGCGGCAGCTCCTGGCCAACATATACTACTGGAAAAGGAGTTAGAAAAAGTGGTATGCAGGATAAAAATGCTATAGAGTAAGAGGTGAGAGAGAGTTTAAAACCTTGGTGAATAGTGAGCTCCCCGTTGCTGGAAGTATTCAAGCTAAGATTAAATGGTTACTTGTCATCTAAAAGGCTATAGACCAGATTTGGGTTATAAAAAGATCATTAGAAAAGCTCATAAAGATATTGTGTAACACCTCTTTTCTTTGCTTCTTATATTTGGGTCTAGTGATATGGTTTTTTGGATAACAAAAATTACTCAGAAACGGCCTATGAAAAACTATTCTGATTAATGGCAAGTCTATTGTGGGGTTATTAGACACAGGAGCAGACGTTTCTTGGCATTTCAGGAAAAGACTGGCCTAGCTCCTGGCCCACCTCCTGGCCCACACATACTACTGGAAAATAACTTGGTGGGGATAGGAAGAGCCCCCACAGTAGCCAAAAGTGCAAAAATTTTAGATTGGCAATTTTGAGGACACCCGTGGAACTTTCCAACCGTATGTAGTCCCTTCACTCCCCCTTACCCTGTGGGGGAGGGACATGCTATCTCAAATGGGAGTGTTACTTTTTAGCCCTGATGATAAAGTGACCTCTCAGATGCTGCAGATCGGCTATGATCCATCAAAAGGATTGGGTAAACAACAGACAAGAATAATTGAGCTAATTTGCCCAACTCCTCGCAAGCTATATACTGGATTGGGATATCCAAATTTATAATGAAGGCCATTGTTTTTGCTGGCCTACCCCATTACATGAAAATCTCAAGATCCGGTGTGGGTGGAACAGTGGCCTCTGCCTAAGGAAAAATTACTGACATATTAATTAAAAAGATTAATTCAAATATACTGATTTATTAAATTGTTTAATAAAGAACCATCAAAAATTGTACTTCCATATAACAGAGAACAACTTGATGCTTTTCAAATGTTTGATGATTGGCAGATTCCTATAGGAAATTCTTGTGATCAGATCTTGCATCATTTACCCTCACGTGCTTTGTTAATTCAAAAATTAAAAAGAGAGAAATTAAGTATAGTTTTCCCCGTCAGATTTTACAACATGTTCTCTTTGTAATAAGTTAAATTGCTGATTCGTTTGAAACAGTAAAATAAAAAGCCATTAGTAAAGCAAAAAGATCTCCTCCAGATAACAAAAAGATCCCGACCCAAAATTTACTGCGGGTCGAGGAAGTGTTTATATTTTTTTCCACAGGGTGCAGATTCGTCAACTTGGATCCCGGACAGACTGATTCGCCACAAAAGAAAAAGGGGAACTTCTCTGCCACCACACCGCGGGAAACAGCCGCGCACCAAAAGCTGCGGGTGGGGCCAGCCTGACTGACGGAACCCAGTGCACCGCACTCGCAGCCCCATAACAGCGCCAGTGTCAGAGGGCGGGGTGAAGGCCGCTGCTCCCACCGGCAAAAGAGGCAAAAGAAACATCAAGATCCCGGCGGGACTAAACAGCTGCTGCAGCACAAACTCCAACCAGAAAATGACTCTATTTACTCTATTTTGGCTTGTCTATCCTCTCCTTATGTTCTTCTTTTCACCAATGATTCCAGAAAACTTAATGTACCTAATGTAGCGACTTGTGAACCATGGATGTTTTCATCTTGTTTAACTCCTCAAAGTAATGTCTGCTCTTCTGTGGTTTTAAAGATGTCCTATAACTGTAACAACTTATTGATATGATAATTATGTTCTTGCTGTGTTACAACAATTGTTATTGTTACTACAACAGCAATCATTGACTCAACAAGTGTAAATGCCCAATATGTTAAAAAATCAAGGTTTTAGGTATTTTGGAACAGCTCAGATATTAGTTTTAGACTTAGGGAAACATCATAATCAGATTCAGACCTTGGAACACTCCGATTAGATTTTACCACCGCAGGAGAAGCCAATGACTTTTCCCACACTTTCTCTAACTTCATTTCTGAAGACTGTTCTGTCTACTGTCTATAATCTTGCTCCTCATAATCATACTTCCCTATATTGTCTAGATTCTTCGGCAGAGCATTCCGGGAATCTCGAGACCGGAACTGCACCTGATTTTAAACATAAATAATTAATTATTTAAAAATTAAAAAGGGTGAGATGCCGGGAGCCAGTGTGAGGAATCCCGACCGTGACAAGGTCATGAGGAAGGAAGCTGACATACGCAAGGCATGCTCAGACTTCAGGGACCCCTCTGGAAATTCCTAAGCATGTACCCCAACAAAAATCTGCCGGCTTTTGTGCTCTGCTTTTCCACTCTTCTGACATTTTCTGGAAAAAGTCAATTCAGGGTTTCAGTCTTCTGCATTTGAAAAGAGTGTTTCAATCTAAAAACCCCTCCGATGGCTTTCTAGCCTGCCTGCAGGACTCTGCGAGTGTGATTGTTTGAGGCCTCCTGACCGCAGGAGGCACAGGAAGCTTAAAACATCCTAGGAATGTAGGGGCTTCCGAAGAGTCAAAATCTTTAGAATAGGACTGATTAAAAGTTTCATTTGTTGAGTCAATGCTTGCTGCCAAATTTTCATATCCTTTATTTTTAGATATAGTTGGCATATAGAAAAACAAGTAGTAGACCTGGTATTAGCAACATTAGATCTTTGAGTTAAGTACCTTCTTTGTTATATCCCACTGGCACCTTTGTTCTATAGAGATGTAACTTTAATGCTTTAAGGAGATGCAAATTAAAGAAAAAACACTTCAGGGGAAACAAAATCAACATTTCATTAAGGAAGAGAGCTAAAAAGTGTTAACAAGCTTCTTGGCGCAGAAGATAATGTAAATCACCTGAGACCTTTTGTATACAAAATGATGTATAGAAAGAGTCTGGGCTGCGAACGCTACATAATTCTGTGTTACCCATTGATCTCCGTGTTTTATCAAAAGTATAAAAGGCCTTCTGAACAATAAAGGATCGGACCAGTTTCTCGAACTAGTCTCTCGGCCTGGTTTCTTGGGACTCTGGCTCCCCCCATGTCTCTCCTCTCTCTCCTCTTCTCTCCCCTTCCCTCTCTCTGCTCTTTACTTTAACTTCAGGCTGGAATCTCCATCTGGGGCGCAGAGGCTCGCCAGGTCTACTTACTTGCCCCGGCTGTTAAGACCCGCACGAAAGGGAGCTTAAGGCGAGGCAGCCCTTAGATATTCAAGCGGCGCGCGGTGGCCCAACGTAGATGGTGCAAATTCCTTGTCTGGAATTTTATTGGCCTTCCGCGTAAACCAAGCTATTCAGCCCTCTTCCTCCACTTAATCTTCTTATTACACTATAGTTTCTTATCTAATCTTACATTACTAAACAAACAAGTCTTTCCACGCCAACGCCGTTCACCCTTCGAATTCCCTGGATCCACCGGGGCTGGACCCCGGCAGAAAGCCTCGTGGGAAAGCCTCGTGGGAAAGCCTCGAGGGAAAGCCCCTTATCCCTTGGTTCACAGCGAAGGGAAGCGTGACACTGCTGCTACAGCTCGGGAGGAAAGCGCACGTGCATGCCCCCACTCGAGACGAAGACTGACTCCCCTGGGGAGACTACAGAAGTACCCCCAAGATCCATGTCAGCACTGGAGAGGAATCCTTCAGGTTCCGGCACTGACTCCACACAAGGTTTTAGGCTACAGCATTGACGGGAGAGGAAACCCGAGAGGCCCCGAGAGGCCCCCGAGCAACTCGCAAGGGACTGGCCTTTCCTGAGGCCAAAAGAGCGGGTCCCTGAGGTCCCCGTCGTAAGTCGAGAGCACCTGCCGCAACTCGAGAAAATCCAGGAGGTTCTCCCCTCCTGGCGAGATGAGGGCCATTTCAGCTGAGGCGTCTCTAGGCTAATCACACCTAAACTCTGGAACTTCCAAAGGGTCCTTCACACCCTTGCTGCAACTCAAGAAGTTCCCCGACATACGCGACTCCACTCGAGAGGAAGCACGAGAGTCCCGCCCACATCCAGAGGAGCCCTGTTTCCGCCTCCTAGCTCGAGAGGAGGGATCCTTTCCCTGCGTGGTCGGGAAAGAATTCCCGGCGTTCCCGGTCGCATCTCAAGTGGAGGCGCTCTCTACAGGAAAGGCGAGAGGAACTCCAGGGTCGTGCCACATTCCCAGAGTCCCCGAGATGTCTCAGTCCATTCCAGGGAAACCTGTTTTCCCAGCACTGGCCTCCACTCTCAAGCCGAGGATCGACTCCCACCACGGTGGCACGTGGGACAGCCCTGTGGAAAGCCTCGTGGGAAAGCCTCTTGGGAAAGCCTCTAGGGAAAGCCACAGATCCCTTGATCCACGCGAAGGGAAGTGCGACACTGCTGCTACAGCTCGGAAGGAAAGCGCACGTGCATGCCCCCACTTGAGACGAGGACTGACTCCACTGGGGAGACTTCAGAAGTACCCCCAGATCCATGTCAGCACTGGAGAGGAATCCTCAGGTTCCGGCACCCGGCTCCACACAAGATCTTAAGCCCCGGCATCGACGGGAGAGGAATCCCGAGAGGCCCCCGAGCAACTCGCATGGGGACTGGCCTTTCCTGAGGCCACCAGAGCGGGTCCCTGAGGTCCCCATCGTAAGTCGAGAGCACCTGCCGCAACTCGAGAAAATCCAGGAGGTTCTCCCCTCCAGGCGAGATGAGGTCCATTTCCGCTGAGGCGTCTCCAGGCAAATCACACCTAACATCTGGAACTGCCAAAGGGTCCTTCACACCCTTGCTGGCAACTCAAGAAGTTCCCGACATACCCGTCTCCACTCGAGAGGAAGCACGATGGTCCCCGCCCACATCCAGAGGAGCCCCGTTTCCCGCCTCCTAGCTCGAGAGGAGGGATCCTTTCTCTGCGTGGTCGGGAAGAATTCCCGGCGTTCCCGTCGCATCTCAAGAGGAGGCGCCTGTCCACAGGAAAGGCCAGAGGACCTCCAGGGTCGTGCCCCATTCCCAAGAGTCCCCCAGATGTCTCAGTCCATTCCAGGCAAACCTGTTTTCCCTGCACTGCATCGACTTTCAAAGCCGAGGATCGAAACCACACCACGGTGGCACGTGGGACAGCCCTGTGGGGAAAACCTCCGTGGGAAAGCCTCGGTGGAAAGCCTCGAGGGAAAGCCACAGATCCCTTGATCCACGCGATGGGAAAGCGTGACACTGCTGCTACAGCTCGAGAGGAAAGCGCACGTGCATGGCCCCACTCGAGACGAGAACTGACTCCCCTGGGGAGACTCCAGAACTACCCCAAGATCCATGTCAGCACTGGAGAGGAATCCTCAGGTTCCGGCACCATCTCCACACAAGGTCTTAAGCCCCGGCATCGTCGGGACAAGGAATCCCGAGAGGCCCCCGAGCAACTCACATGGGGACTGGCCTTTCCTGAGGTCAGGAGAATGGGTCCCTGAGGTCCCCGTCGTAAGTCGAGAGCACCTGTCGCAACTCGAGAAAATCCAGGAAGTTTCTCCCCTCCAGGCGAGATGAGGCCCATTTCCACTGAGGCGTCTGGAGGCTAATCTCATCTAACATCTGTAACTTCCAAAGGGTCCTTCACACCCTTACTGCAACTCAAGAAGTTCCCCGACAAACCGGTCTCCACTCGAGAGGAAGCACGAGAGTCCCTCCCACATCCAGAGGAGCCCCGTTTCCGGTCTCCTAGCTCGAAGGAGGGATCCTTTCCCTGCGTGGTCGGGAAAGAATTCCCGGCGTTCCCGTCGCATACTCAAGAGGAGGCGCTCTCCACAGGAAAGGCCAGAGGAACTCCAGGGTCGTGTCACCATTCCCAGAGTCCCCCAGAAGTCTCAGTCCATTCCAGGAAACCTGTTTTCCCTGCACTGCCTCGAGTTCCAAGTCGAGGATCGACTCACACCAAGGTGGCACGTGGGACAGCCCTGTGGGAAAGCCTCGAAGGAAAACCTCGTGGGAAAGCCTCGAGGGAAAGCCCCAGATCCCTTGATCCACGCGAAGGGAAGCGCGACACTGCTGTTACAGCTCGGGAGGAAAGCGCATTGCATGCGCCCACTCGAGACGAGGACTGACTCCCCTGGGGAGACTCCAGAAGTACCCAAGATGCATGTCAGCATGGAGAGGAATCTCAGGTTCGGCACAGACTCCACACAAGGTCTTAGGCCCCGTATCGACGGGGAGGAATCCGAGAGGCCCCGAGCAACTCGCATGGGGACTGGCCTTTCCTGAGGCCACCAGAGCGGGTCCCTGAGGTCCCATCATAAGTCGAGAGCACCTGCCGCAACTCGAGAAAATCCAGAGGCTGTCCCCACAGGCGAGATGTGGCCCATTTCGCTGAGGCGTCTCGAGGCTAATCACACCAAACCTCTGGAACTTCCAAAGGGTCCCTCACACCCTTGCTGCAACTTAAGAGGTTCCCCGACATACCCGTCTCCACTCGAGAGGAAGCACGAGAGTCCCGCCCACATCCAGAGGAGCCCCGTTTCCGCCTCCTAACTGAAGAGGAGGGATCCTTTCCCTGTGTGGTCGGGGAAGAATACCCGGCTTTCCCGTCGCATCTCAAGAGGAGGCGCTCTCCACAGGAAAGGCGAGAGGAACTCCTGGTCGGGCCACTATTCCCAGAGTCCCCCAGATGTCTCAGTCCATTTCAGGGAAACCTGTTTTCCCTGCACTGCCTCGACGTTGAAGCCGAAATCGACTCACACCACGGTGGCACGTGGGACATCCCTGTGGGAAAGCCTCGTGGGAAAGCCTCGTGGGAATGCCTCGAGGGAAAGCCACAGATCCCTTGATCCAGGCGAAGGGAAGCATGACACTGCTGCTACAGATCGGGAGGAAAGCGCATGTGCATGCCCCCACTCGAGACGAGGACTGACTCCCCTGGGGAGACTCCAGAAGTACCCCAAGAAGCATGTCAGCACTGATGAGGAATCCTCAGATTCCGGCACCGACTCCACACAAGATCTTAGGCCCCTGCATCGACGGGAGAGGAATCCCGAGAGGCCCCCGAGGAGCTCGCATGGGGACTGGCCTTTTCTGAGGCCACCAGAGCGGGTCCCTGAGGTCCCCGTCGTAAGTCGAGAGCACCTGTCGCAACTCGAGAAAATCCAGGAGGTTCTCCCGTCCAGGCGAGATGAGGCCATTTCCCGCTGAGGCGTCTCCAGGCAAATCACACCTAACATCTGGAACTGCCAAAGGGTCCTTCTAAACCTTGCTGCAACTCAAGAAGTTCCCCGACATACCCGTCTCCAGTCGAGAGGAAGCACGATGGTCCCGCCCACATCCAGAGGAGCCCCGTTTCCGCCTCCTAGCTCGAGAGGAGGGTTCCTTTCCCTGCGTGGTCGGGAAAGAATTCCCGGCGTTCCCGTCGCATCTCAAGAGGAGGCGGTCTCCACAGGAAAGGCCAGAGGAACTCCAGGGTCGTGCCACCATTCCCAGAGTCCCCCAGATGTCTCAGTCCATTCCAGGCAAACCTGTTTTCCCTGCACTGCCTCGACTTTCAAGCCGAGGATCTACACACACCACGGTGGCACGTGGGACAGCCCTGTGGGAAACCCTCGTGGGAAAGCCTCCTGGGAAACCTCGTGGGAAAGCCTCTAGGGAAAGCCACAGATCCCTTGATCCACGCGAATGGAAGCGCCACCCTGCTGCTACAGCTCGGGAGGAAAGCGCACGTTCATGCCCCCACTCGAGACGAGGACTGACTCCACTGGGGAGACTCCAGAAATACCCCAAGATCCATGTCAGCACTGGAGAGTAATCAAGTTCCGGCACCCTCTCCACACAAAATCTTAGGCCCCGGCATCGACGGGAGAGGAATCCCGAGAGGCCCCCGAGCAACTCGCATGGGACTGGCCTTTCCTGAGGCCACAGAGCGCATCCCTGAGGTCCCCTCTTAAGTCGAGAGCACCTGCCGCAACACGAGAAAATCCAGGAGGTTTCCCCTCCAGGCGAGATGAGGCCCATTTCCGCTGAGGCGGCTCGAGGCTAGTCACACCTAAACTTTGGAACTTCCAAAGGGTCCTTCACACCCTTGCTGCAACTCAAGAAGTTCCCCGACATTCCCGTCTCCACTCGAGAGGAAGGACGAGAGTCCCGCCCATCATTCAGAGGAGCCCCGTTTCCGCCTCCTGAGCTCGGAGAGGAGGATCCTTTCCTGCGTGTTCGGGAAAGAATTCCCGGCGTTTCCGGTCCCATCTCAAGAGGAGCGCTCTCCACAGGAAAGGCGAGAGGAACTCCAGGGTCGTGCCACATTCCAGAGTCCCCAGATGTCTCAGTCCATTCAGGGAAACCTGTTTCCTGCACTGCCTCGACTTTCAAGCGAGGATCGACTCACCACAACGTGGCACGTGGGACAGCCCTGTGGGAAAGGAGCTCTGGGAAAGCCTCTGAACCTGGGAAAGCCACAGATCCCTTGATCCACGCGAATGGAAGCGGACCTGCTGCTACAGCTCGGAGGAAAGCGCATTCATGCCCCACTCGAGACGAGGACTGACTCCACTGGGAGACTCCAGAAGTACCCCAAGATCCAGTCAGCACTGGAGAGGAATCTAAGTTCCGGCACCTCTCCACACAAGATCTTAGGCCCCGGCATCGACGGGAGAGGAATCCCGAGAGGCCCCGAGCAACTCGCATGGGGACTGGCCTTTCCTGAGGCCACAGAGCGCGTCCCTGAGGTCCCGTCGTAAGTCGAGAGCACCTGCCGCAACTGAGAAAATCCAGGAGGTTCCCCCTCCAGGCGAGATGAGGCCCATTTCCGCTGAGGCGGCTCGAGGCTAATCACACCTAAACTTTGGAACTTCCAAAGGGTCCTTCACACCCTTGCTGCAACTCAAGAAGTTTCCCGACATACCCGTCTCCACTCGAGAGGAAGCACGAGAGTCCCGCCCCATCAGAGGAGCCCCGTTTCCGCTCCTAGCTCGAGAGGAGGGATCCTTTCCCTGCGTGGTTCGGAAAGAATTCCCGCGTTCCGTCGCATCTCAGAGGAGGCGCTCTCCACAGGAAAGGGAGAGAGAACTCCAGGGTCGTGCCACATTCCCAGAGTCCCCCAGATGTCTCAGTCCATTCAGGGAAACCTGTTTCCCTGCACGCTCCACTTTCAAGCCGAGGATCGACTCACACCACGTGGCACGTGGGACAGCCTGTGGAAGCCTCGTGGAAAGCCTCGTGGAAAGCCTCGAGGGAAAGCCACAGATCCTTGATCCACGCGAAGGGAGTGGACACTGCTGCTACAGCTCGAGAGGAAAGCGCACGTGCATGCCCCCACTCGAGACGAGGACTGACTCCCCTGGGGAGACTCCAGAGTACCCAAGATCCATGTCAGCACTGGAGAGGAATCCCAGGTTCCGGCACTGACTCCACACAAGGTCAGGCCCGGCATCGACGGAGAGGAATCCGGAGGCCCCCGAGAACTCGCATGGGGACTGGCCTTTCCTGAGGCCACCAGAGCGGGTCCCTGAGGTCCCCGTCGTAAGTCGAGAGCACCTGCCGCAACTCGAGAAAATCCAGGAGGTTCTCCCCTCCAGGCGAGATGAGGCCCATTTCCAGAGGCGTCTCGAGGCTAATCACACTAACATCTGGAACTTCCAAAGGGTCCTTCACACCCTTGCTGCAACTCAAGAAGTTCCCCGACATACCCGTCTCCACTCGAGAGGAAGCACGAGAGTCCCGCCCACATCCAGAGGAGCCCCGTTTCCGCCTCTCCTATCTCGAGAGGAGGGATCCTTTCCCTGCGTGTTCGGAAGAATTCCCGCGTTTCCGTCGCATCTCAAGAGGAGGCGCTCTCCACAGGAAAGGGAGAGGAACTCCAGGGTCCTACCACATTCCCAGAGTCCCCAGATGTCTCAGTCCATTCCAGGGAAACCTGTTTTCCCAGCACTGCCTCCACTTTCAAGCCGAGGATCGACTCACACCACGGTGAACGTGGGACAGCTGTGGGAAGCCTCGTGGGAAAGCCTCGTTGGAAAGCCTCGAGGGAAAGCCGCAGGTCCCTTGATCCACGAGAAGGGAGGTGCGACTGCTGCTACAGCTCGGAAGGAAAGCGCACATGCATGCCCCCTCGAGACGAGGACTGACTCCCCTGGGGAGACTCCAGAAGTACCCCAAGATCCATGTCAGCACTGGAGAGGAATCCTCAGGATCCGACACAGACTCCACACAAGGTCCCAGGCCCGGCATCGACGGGAGAGGAATCCGAGAGGCCCCCGTGCAACTGCATGGGGACTGGCCTTTCCTGAGGCCACCAGAGCGGGTCCCTGAGGTCCCAGTCGTAAGTCGAGAGCACCTGCCGCAACTCGAGAAAATCCAGGAGGTTCTCCCCTCAGGCGAGATGAGGCCCTTTCCGCTGAGGCTCCTCGAGGCTAATCACACCTAACGCTGGAATTTCCAAGGGTCCTTCACACCCTTGCTGCAACTCAAGAAGTTCCCCGTCATACCCGACTCCACTCGAGAGAAGCACGAGAGTCCCGCCCACATACAGAGGAGCCCCTTTTCCGCCTCATAGCTCGAGAGGAGGGATCTTTCCCTGCGTGGTCGGGAAAGATTCCCGGAGTTCCGTCGCATCTCAAGAGGAGGCGCTCTCCACTTGAAAGGGAGAGGAACTCCAGGTTCGTGCCACCTTCCCAGTCCCCGAGATGTCTCATTCCATTCCAGGAAACTTTTTTCCCTGCACTGCCTCGACTTTCAAGCCGAGGATCGACTCACACCACGGTGGCATGTGGGACAACCCTGTGGGAAGCCTCGTGGAAAGTCTCTGGAAAGCCTCGAGGAAAGCCACAGATCCCATGATCCACGCGAAGGGAAGCGTGACACTGCTGCTACAGCTCGGGAGGAAAGCCACGTGCATATCCCCACTCGCGAAGAGGAATGACTCCCTGGGAGACTCCAGAAGTACCCAAGATCCATGTCAGCACTGGAGAGGAATCCTCAGGTCCGGCACCAGACTCCACACAAGGTCTTAGGCCTGGCATCGACGGGAGAGGAATCCCGAGAGGCCCCCGTGCAACTGCATGGGGACTGGCCTTTCCTGAGGCCACCAGAGCGGGTCCCTGAGGTCCCAGTCGTAAGTCGAGAGCACCTGCCGCAACTCGAGAAAATCCAGGAGGTTCTCCCCTCCAGGCGAGATGAGGCCCCCGCTGAGGCGTCTCGAGGCTAATCACACCTAACCTCTGAACTTCCAAAGGGTCCTTCACACCCTTGCTGCAACTCAAGAAGTTCCCCGACATACCCGTCTCCACTCGAGAGGAAGCACGAAGTCCCGCCCAAATCCAGAGGAGCCCCGTTTCCGCCTCATACCTCGAGAGGAGGGATCCTTTCCCTGCGTGGTCGGGAAAGAATTCCCGTTCCCGTCGCATCTCAAGAGGAGGCGCTCTCCACCGGAAAGGCGAGAGGAACTCCAGGGTCTTGCCACCATTCCCAGAGTCCCCAGATGTCTCAGTCCATTCCAGGAAACCTGTTTTCCCTGCACTGCGTCGACTTTCAAGCCGAGGATCGACTCACACCACGGTGGCACGTGGGACAGCCTGTGGAAAAGCCTCGTGGAAAAGCCTCTTGGAAAGCCTCGAGGGAAAGCCACAGATCCCTTGATCCACGCGAAGGGAAGCACGACACTGCTGCTACAGCTCGGGGGAAAGCGCACGTGCATGCCCCCACTCGAGACGAGGACTGACTCCCCTGGGGAGACTCCAGAAATACCCCAAGATCCATGTCAGCACTGGAGAGGAATTCTCAGGTTCCGGCACTGACTCCACACAAGGTCTTAGGCCCCAGCATCGACGGGAGAGGAATCCCGAGAGGCCCCCGAGCAACTTGCACGGGGACTGGCCTTTCCTGAGGCCACCAGAGCGGGTCCCTGAGGTCCCCGTCGAAAGTCGAGAGCACCTGCCGCAACTCGACAAAATCCAGGAGGTTCCCCCTCCAGGCGAGATGAGGCCCATTTCCGCAGAGGCGTCTCGAGGCTAATCACACCTAACCTCTGGAACTTCCAAAGGGTTCTTCCACCCCTTGCTGCAACTCAAGAAGTTCCCTGACATACCCGTCTCCACTTGAGAGGAAGCACGAGAGTCCCGCCACATCCAGAGGAGCCCCGTTTCCGCCTCCTAGCCTGAGATGAGGGATTTTCCCTGCGTGTTCGGGAAAGAATTCCCGGCGTTCCCGTCGCATCTCAAGAGGAGGCGCTCTCCACAGGAAAGGCGAGAGGAACTCCAGGGTCGTGCCACCATTCCCAGAGACCCAGATGTCTCAGTCCATTCCAGGGAAACCTGTTTTCCCTGCACTGCCTCGACTTTCAAGCCGAGGATCGACTCAAACCACGGTGGCACGTGGCAAAAGCCCTGTGTGAAAGCCTCGTCGGAAAGCCCTGATCCCTTGATCCACGCGAAGGGAAGTATGACATTGCTGCTACAGTTCGGGAGGAAAGCGCACGTGCATGCCCCCACTCGAGACGAGGACTGACTCCCCTGGGGAGACTCCAGAATTACCCCAAGGTCCATGTCAGCACTGGAGAGGAATCCTCAGGTTCCGGCACTGACTCCACACAACGTCTTAGGCCCCGGCATCGACGGGAGAGGAATCCTGACAGGCCCCCGTGTAACTCGCAAGGAAATGGCCTTTCCTGAAGCCACCAGAGCGGGTCCCTGAGGTCCCGTCATAAGTCGAGAGCACCTGCCACAACTCGAAACTCCAGGAGGTTCTACCCTCCAGGCGAGATCAGGCCCCCATTTCCGCTGAGGCGTCCTGAGGCTAATCACACCTGTACACTGGAAGTTCCGAAGGGTCCTCCACACCCTTGCTGCATCTCAAGAAGTTCCCCGACATACCCGTCTCCACTCGAGAGGAAGCACGAGAGTCCCGACCGTATCCAGAGGAGCCCAGTTTCCACCTCCTAGCTCGAGAAGAGAGATCCTTTCCCTGCGTGCTCGGAAAGAATTCCCGGCGTTCCCGTCGCTTCTCAAGAGAAGGCGCTCTCCACAGGAAAGGCGAGAGGAACTCCAGGGTCGTGCCACCATTCGCAGAGTCCCCCAGATGTCTCAGTTCATTCCAGGGAAACCTGTTTTCCTGCACTGTTTGACTTTCAAGGCGAGGATCAACTCACACCACGGTGGCACGAGGGACAGCCCTGTGGGAAAGCCTCGTGGGAAAGCCTCGAGGGAAAGCCACAGATCCCTTGATCCAAGCATAGGGAAGCGTGACACTGCTGCTTCAGCTCAGGAGGAAAGCGCACGTGCATGCCCCCACTTGAGACGAGGACTGACTCCCCTGGGGAGACTCCAGAAGTACCCCAAGATCCATGTCAGCACTGGAGAGGAATCCTCAGGTTCCGGCACCGACTCCACACAAGGTCTTAGGCCCCGGCATCGACGGGAGAGGAATCCCGAGAGGCCCCCCCGAGCAACTCGCATGGGGACTGGCCTTTCCTGAGGCCACCAGAGCGGGTCCCTGAGGTCCCCGTCGTAAGTCGAGAGCACCTGCCGCAACTCGAGAAAATCCAGGTTTCTCCCCTCCAGGCGAGATGAGGCCCATTTCCGCTGAGGCGTCTCGAGGCTAATCACACTAAATCTGGAACTTCCAAAGGGTCCTTCACACCCTTGCTGCAACTCAAGAAGTTCCCCAACATACCCGTCTCCACTCGAGAGGAAGCACGAGAGTCCCGCCCACATCCAGAGGAGCCCCGTTTCCGCCTCCTACCTCGAGAGGAGGGATCCTTTCCCTGCGTGTTCGGAAAGAATTCCCGGCATTTCCATCGCATCTAAAGAGGAGGCGCTCTCCACAGGAAAGGTGAGAGGAACTCCAGGGTCGTGCCACCATTCCCAGAGTCCCCAGATGCCTCAGTCCATTCCAGGGAAACCTTTTCCCTGCACTGCCTCGACTTTCAAGCCGAGGATCGACTCACACCACGGTGGCACGTGGGACAGCCCTGTGGGAAAGCCTCGTGGGAAAGCCTTGTGGAAAAGACTCGAGGAAAGCCACTGATTCCTTGATCGGCGAGGGAACGTGACACTGCTGCTACAGCTCGGGAGGAAAGCGCACGTGCATGCCCCCACTCGAGACGAGGACTGACTCCCCTGGGGAGACTCCAGAAGTACCCCAAGATCCATGTCAGCACTGGAGAGGAATCCTCAGGTTCCGGCACCGACTCCACACAAGGTCTTAGGCCCGGCATCGACGGGAGAGGAATCCCGAGAGGCCCCCGAACTCGCATGGGGACTGGCCTTTCCTGAGGCCACCAGAGCGGGTCCCTGAGGTCCCCGTCGTAAAGTCGAGAGCACCTGCCGCAACTCGAGAAAATCCAGGAGGTTCTCCCCTCCAGGCGAGATGAGGCCCATTTTCCGCTGAGGCGTCTCGAGGCTAATCACACCTAACCTCTGGAACTTCCAAAAGGTCCTTCACACCCTTGCTGCAACTCAAGAAGTTCCCCGACATACCCGTCTCCCTCGAGAGGAAGCACGAGAGCCCCGCCCACATCCAGAGGAGCCCCGTTTCCGCCTCCTAGCTCGAGAGGAGGGATCCTTTCC
>NW_017212768.1:0-16259 GCF_001704415.2 Capra hircus
GTCCCTGAGTCCCCGTCGTAAGTCGAGAGCACCTGTCGCAACTCGAGAAAATCCAGGAGGTTCTCCCCTCCAGGCGAGATGAGGCCCATTTCCGCTGAGACGTCTCGAGGCTAATCAAACCTAACCTATGGAACTTCCAAAGGGTCCTTCACACCCTTGCTGCAACTCAAGAAGTTCCCCGACATACCCGTCTCCACTCGAGAGGAAGCAGGAAAGTCCCGCCCACATCCAGAGGAGCCACGTTTCCTCCTCATTGCTCGAGAGGTTTGATCCTTTCCCTGCGTGGTCGGGAAAGAATTCGCGGCATTCCCGTCCCACATCAAGAGGAGGCGCTCTCCAGAGGAAAAACGAGAGAACTCCAGAGTCGTGCCCCCATTCCAGAGTCCCCCAGATGTCTCAGTCCATTCCAGGGAAACCTGTATTCCCTGCACTGCCTCGACTTTCAAGCCGAGGATCGACTCACTCACACCACAGTGGCACGTGGGACAGCCCTGTGGGAAAGCCTCGTGGGAAAGCCTCTTGCGAAAGCCTCGAGGGCAAAGCCACAGATCAGTTGATACACGCGAAGGAAGCGTGACACTGCTGCTACAGCTCGGGAGGAAAGCGCACGTGTATGCCCCCACTCGAGTAGAGGACTGACTGCCCTGGGGAGACTCCAGAAGTACCCCAAGATCCATGTCAGCACTGGAGAGGAATCCTCAGGTTCCGGCACCGACTCCACACAAGATCTTAGGCCCTGGCATCGACGGGAGAGGAATCCCGAGAGGCCCCCGAGCAACTCGCATGGGGACTGGCCTTTCCTGAGGCCACCAGAACGGGTCCCTGAGGTCCCCGTCGTAAGTTGAGAGCACCTGCCGCAACTCTAGAAAATCCAGGAGGTTCTCTCCTCCAGGCGAGATGAGGCCCATTTCTGCTGAGGCATCTCGAGGCTAATCACATCTAACATCTGGAACTTCCAAAGGGTCCTTCACACCCTTGCTGCAACTCAAGAAGTTCCCCGACATACCCGTCTCCACTCGATAGGAAGCACGAGAGTTCCGCCCATATCCAGAGGAGCCCCGTTTCCTCCTCCTAGACCGAGAGGAGGGATCCTTTCCCTGCGTGGTCGGGAAAGAATTCCCGGCATTACCGTCGTATCTCAAGAAGAGGCGCTCTGCACAGGAAAGGCCAAGAGAAACTCCAGGGTCGTGCCACCATTCCCAGAGTCACCCAGATGTCTCAGTCCATTCCAGGGAAACCTGTTTTCCCTGCACTGCCTCGACTTTCAAGCCGAGGATCGACTCACAAAACGGTGGCACGTGGGACAGCTCTGTGGGAAAGCCTCGTGGGAAAGCATCGAGGGAAAGACACAGATCCCTTGATCCACGCGAAGAGAAGCATGACACTGCTGCTACAGATCGGGAGGAAATCGCACGTGCATGGCCCCACTCGAGATGAGGACTGACTCCCCTGGGGAGACTCCAGAAGTACCCCAAGATCCATGTCAGCACTGGAGAGGAATGCTCAGGTTCCGGCACGGACTCCACACAAGGTCTAGACCCCGGAATCTACGGGAGAGGAATCCCGAGAGGCCCCAGAGCAATTCCCATGGGGACTGGCCTTTCCTGAGGGCACCAGGGTGGGTCCCTGAGGTCCCCATCGTAAGTCGAGAGCACCTGCCGCAACTCGAGAAAATCCAGGAGGTTCCCCAATCCAGGCGAGATGAGGCCCATTTCCGCTGAGGCAACAAGGGGGTAATCACACTTAAACTCTGGAACTTCCAAAGGGTCCTTCACACCCTTGCTGCAACTCAAGAAGTTCCCTGACATACCCGTCTCTACTCAAGAGGATCCCAAGGGTCCCGCCCATATCCAGAGTGGCCCCGTTTCCGCCTGCTAGCTCGAGAGGAGGGATCCTTTCCCTGCGTGGTCGGGAAAGAATTCCCGGCGTTCCCGTCGCATCTCAAGAGGAGGCGCTCTCTACAGGAATGGCGAGAGGAACTCCAGGGTCGTGCCACCATTCCCAGAGTCTCCCAGATGTCTCAGTCCATTCCAGGGAAACCTGTTTTCCCTGCACTGTCTCGACTTTCTAGCCGAGAATGGACTCACACCACGGTGGCACGTGGGACATCCCTGTGGGAAAACCTCGTGGGAAAGCCTCGTGGGAAAGCCTCGAGGGAAAGCCACAGATCCCTTGATCCAGGCGAAGGGATGCCTGACACTGCTGCTACAGCTCGGGAGGAAAGCTCACGTGCATGCCCCCACTCGAGACGAGGACTGACTCCCCTGGGGAGACTCCAGAAGTACCCCAAGAAGCATGTCAGCACTGAAGAGGAATCCTCAGATTCCGGCACCGAAGCCACACAAGGTCTTAGGCCCCGGCATCGACGGGAGAGGAAACCCGAGAGGCACCCGAGCAACTCGCATGGGGACTGGCCTTTTCTGAGGCCACCAGAGCGGGTCCCTGAGGTCCCCGTCGTAAGTCGAGAGCACCTGTCGCAACTCGAGAAAATCCAGGAGGTTCTCCCCTCCAGGCGAGATGAGGCCCATTTCCGCTGAGACGTCTCGAGGCTAATCAAACCTAACCTATGGAACTTCCAAAGGGTCCTTCACACCCTTGCTGCAACTCAAGAAGTTCCCCGACATACCCGTCTCCACTCGAGAGGAAGCAGGAAAGTCCCGCCCACATCCAGAGGAGCCACGTTTCCTCCTCATTGCTCGAGAGGTTTGATCCTTTCCCTGCGTGGTCGGGAAAGAATTCGCGGCATTCCCGTCCCACATCAAGAGGAGGCGCTCTCCAGAGGAAAAACGAGAGGAACTCCAGAGTCGTGCCCCCATTCCCAGAGTCCCCCAGATGTCTCAGTCCATTCCAGGGAAACCTGTATTCCCTGCACTGCCTCGACTTTCAAGCCGAGGATCGACTCACACCACAGTGGCACGTGGGACAGCCCTGTGGGAAAGCCTCGTGGGAAAGCCTCTTGCGAAAGCCTCGAGGCAAAGCCACAGATCAGTTGATACACGCGAAGGAAGCGTGACACTGCTGCTACAGCTCGGGAGGAAAGCGCACGTGTATGCCCCCACTCGAGTAGAGGACTGACTGCCCTGGGGAGACTCCAGAAGTACCCCAAGATCCATGTCAGCACTGGAGAGGAATCCTCAGGTTCCGGCACCGACTCCACACAAGATCTTAGGCCCTGGCATCGACGGGAGAGGAATCCCGAGAGGCCCCCGAGCAACTCGCATGGGGACTGGCCTTTCCTGAGGCCACCAGAACGGGTCCCTGAGGTCCCCGTCGTAAGTTGAGAGCACCTGCCGCAACTCTAGAAAATCCAGGAGGTTCTCTCCTCCAGGCGAGATGAGGCCCATTTCTGCTGAGGCATCTCGAGGCTAATCACATCTAACATCTGGAACTTCCAAAGGGTCCTTCACACCCTTGCTGCAACTCAAGAAGTTCCCCGACATACCCGTCTCCACTCGATAGGAAGCACGAGAGTTCCGCCCATATCCAGAGGAGCCCCGTTTCCTCCTCCTAGACCGAGAGGAGGGATCCTTTCCCTGCGTGGTCGGGAAAGAATTCCCGGCATTACCGTCGTATCTCAAGAAGAGGCGCTCTGCACAGGAAAGGCCAGAGAAACTCCAGGGTCGTGCCACCATTCCCAGAGTCACCCAGATGTCTCAGTCCATTCCAGGGAAACCTGTTTTCCCTGCACTGCCTCGACTTTCAAGCCGAGGATCGACTCACAAAACGGTGGCACGTGGGACAGCTCTGTGGGAAAGCCTCGTGGGAAAGCATCGAGGGAAAGACACAGATCCCTTGATCCACGCGAAGAGAAGCATGACACTGCTGCTACAGATCGGGAGGAAATCGCACGTGCATGGCCCCACTCGAGATGAGGACTGACTCCCCTGGGGAGACTCCAGAAGTACCCCAAGATCCATGTCAGCACTGGAGAGGAATGCTCAGGTTCCGGCACGGACTCCACACAAGGTCTAGACCCCGGAATCTACGGGAGAGGAATCCCGAGAGGCCCCAGAGCAATTCCCATGGGGACTGGCCTTTCCTGAGGGCACCAGGGTGGGTCCCTGAGGTCCCCATCGTAAGTCGAGAGCACCTGCCGCAACTCGAGAAAATCCAGGAGGTTCCCCAATCCAGGCGAGATGAGGCCCATTTCCGCTGAGGCAACAAGGGGGTAATCACACTTAAACTCTGGAACTTCCAAAGGGTCCTTCACACCCTTGCTGCAACTCAAGAAGTTCCCTGACATACCCGTCTCTACTCAAGAGGATCCCAAGGGTCCCGCCCATATCCAGAGTGGCCCCGTTTCCGCCTGCTAGCTCGAGAGGAGGGATCCTTTCCCTGCGTGGTCGGGAAAGAATTCCCGGCGTTCCCGTCGCATCTCAAGAGGAGGCGCTCTCTACAGGAATGGCGAGAGGAACTCCAGGGTCGTGCCACCATTCCCAGAGTCTCCCAGATGTCTCAGTCCATTCCAGGGAAACCTGTTTTCCCTGCACTGTCTCGACTTTCTAGCCGAGAATGGACTCACACCACGGTGGCACGTGGGACATCCCTGTGGGAAAACCTCGTGGGAAAGCCTCGTGGGAAAGCCTCGAGGGAAAGCCACAGATCCCTTGATCCAGGCGAAGGGATGCCTGACACTGCTGCTACAGCTCGGGAGGAAAGCTCACGTGCATGCCCCCACTCGAGACGAGGACTGACTCCCCTGGGGAGACTCCAGAAGTACCCCAAGAAGCATGTCAGCACTGAAGAGGAATCCTCAGATTCCGGCACCGAAGCCACACAAGGTCTTAGGCCCCGGCATCGACGGGAGAGGAAACCCGAGAGGCACCCGAGCAACTCGCATGGGGACTGGCCTTTTCTGAGGCCACCAGAGCGGGTCCCTGAGGTCCCCGTCGTAAGTCGAGAGCACCTGTCGCAACTCGAGAAAATCCAGGAGGTTCTCCCCTCCAGGCGAGATGAGGCCCATTTCCGCTGAGACGTCTCGAGGCTAATCAAACCTAACCTATGGAACTTCCAAAGGGTCCTTCACACCCTTGCTGCAACTCAAGAAGTTCCCCGACATACCCGTCTCCACTCGAGAGGAAGCAGGAAAGTCCCGCCCACATCCAGAGGAGCCACGTTTCCTCCTCATTGCTCGAGAGGTTTGATCCTTTCCCTGCGTGGTCGGGAAAGAATTCGCGGCATTCCCGTCCCACATCAAGAGGAGGCGCTCTCCAGAGGAAAAACGAGAGGAACTCCAGAGTCGTGCCCCCATTCCCAGAGTCCCCCAGATGTCTCAGTCCATTCCAGGGAAACCTGTATTCCCTGCACTGCCTCGACTTTCAAGCCGAGGATCGACTCACACCACAGTGGCACGTGGGACAGCCCTGTGGGAAAGCCTCGTGGGAAAGCCTCTTGCGAAAGCCTCGAGGCAAAGCCACAGATCAGTTGATACACGCGAAGGAAGCGTGACACTGCTGCTACAGCTCGGGAGGAAAGCGCACGTGTATGCCCCCACTCGAGTAGAGGACTGACTGCCCTGGGGAGACTCCAGAAGTACCCCAAGATCCATGTCAGCACTGGAGAGGAATCCTCAGGTTCCGGCACCGACTCCACACAAGATCTTAGGCCCTGGCATCGACGGGAGAGGAATCCCGAGAGGCCCCCGAGCAACTCGCATGGGGACTGGCCTTTCCTGAGGCCACCAGAACGGGTCCCTGAGGTCCCCGTCGTAAGTTGAGAGCACCTGCCGCAACTCTAGAAAATCCAGGAGGTTCTCTCCTCCAGGCGAGATGAGGCCCATTTCTGCTGAGGCATCTCGAGGCTAATCACATCTAACATCTGGAACTTCCAAAGGGTCCTTCACACCCTTGCTGCAACTCAAGAAGTTCCCCGACATACCCGTCTCCACTCGATAGGAAGCACGAGAGTTCCGCCCATATCCAGAGGAGCCCCGTTTCCTCCTCCTAGACCGAGAGGAGGGATCCTTTCCCTGCGTGGTCGGGAAAGAATTCCCGGCATTACCGTCGTATCTCAAGAAGAGGCGCTCTGCACAGGAAAGGCCAGAGAAACTCCAGGGTCGTGCCACCATTCCCAGAGTCACCCAGATGTCTCAGTCCATTCCAGGGAAACCTGTTTTCCCTGCACTGCCTCGACTTTCAAGCCGAGGATCGACTCACAAAACGGTGGCACGTGGGACAGCTCTGTGGGAAAGCCTCGTGGGAAAGCATCGAGGGAAAGACACAGATCCCTTGATCCACGCGAAGAGAAGCATGACACTGCTGCTACAGATCGGGAGGAAATCGCACGTGCATGGCCCCACTCGAGATGAGGACTGACTCCCCTGGGGAGACTCCAGAAGTACCCCAAGATCCATGTCAGCACTGGAGAGGAATGCTCAGGTTCCGGCACGGACTCCACACAAGGTCTAGACCCCGGAATCTACGGGAGAGGAATCCCGAGAGGCCCCAGAGCAATTCCCATGGGGACTGGCCTTTCCTGAGGGCACCAGGGTGGGTCCCTGAGGTCCCCATCGTAAGTCGAGAGCACCTGCCGCAACTCGAGAAAATCCAGGAGGTTCCCCAATCCAGGCGAGATGAGGCCCATTTCCGCTGAGGCAACAAGGGGGTAATCACACTTAAACTCTGGAACTTCCAAAGGGTCCTTCACACCCTTGCTGCAACTCAAGAAGTTCCCTGACATACCCGTCTCTACTCAAGAGGATCCCAAGGGTCCCGCCCATATCCAGAGTGGCCCCGTTTCCGCCTGCTAGCTCGAGAGGAGGGATCCTTTCCCTGCGTGGTCGGGAAAGAATTCCCGGCGTTCCCGTCGCATCTCAAGAGGAGGCGCTCTCTACAGGAATGGCGAGAGGAACTCCAGGGTCGTGCCACCATTCCCAGAGTCTCCCAGATGTCTCAGTCCATTCCAGGGAAACCTGTTTTCCCTGCACTGTCTCGACTTTCTAGCCGAGAATGGACTCACACCACGGTGGCACGTGGGACATCCCTGTGGGAAAACCTCGTGGGAAAGCCTCGTGGGAAAGCCTCGAGGGAAAGCCACAGATCCCTTGATCCAGGCGAAGGGATGCCTGACACTGCTGCTACAGCTCGGGAGGAAAGCTCACGTGCATGCCCCCACTCGAGACGAGGACTGACTCCCCTGGGGAGACTCCAGAAGTACCCCAAGAAGCATGTCAGCACTGAAGAGGAATCCTCAGATTCCGGCACCGAAGCCACACAAGGTCTTAGGCCCCGGCATCGACGGGAGAGGAAACCCGAGAGGCACCCGAGCAACTCGCATGGGGACTGGCCTTTTCTGAGGCCACCAGAGCGGGTCCCTGAGGTCCCCGTCGTAAGTCGAGAGCACCTGTCGCAACTCGAGAAAATCCAGGAGGTTCTCCCCTCCAGGCGAGATGAGGCCCATTTCCGCTGAGACGTCTCGAGGCTAATCAAACCTAACCTATGGAACTTCCAAAGGGTCCTTCACACCCTTGCTGCAACTCAAGAAGTTCCCCGACATACCCGTCTCCACTCGAGAGGAAGCAGGAAAGTCCCGCCCACATCCAGAGGAGCCACGTTTCCTCCTCATTGCTCGAGAGGTTTGATCCTTTCCCTGCGTGGTCGGGAAAGAATTCGCGGCATTCCCGTCCCACATCAAGAGGAGGCGCTCTCCAGAGGAAAAACGAGAGGAACTCCAGAGTCGTGCCCCCATTCCCAGAGTCCCCCAGATGTCTCAGTCCATTCCAGGGAAACCTGTATTCCCTGCACTGCCTCGACTTTCAAGCCGAGGATCGACTCACACCACAGTGGCACGTGGGACAGCCCTGTGGGAAAGCCTCGTGGGAAAGCCTCTTGCGAAAGCCTCGAGGCAAAGCCACAGATCAGTTGATACACGCGAAGGAAGCGTGACACTGCTGCTACAGCTCGGGAGGAAAGCGCACGTGTATGCCCCCACTCGAGTAGAGGACTGACTGCCCTGGGGAGACTCCAGAAGTACCCCAAGATCCATGTCAGCACTGGAGAGGAATCCTCAGGTTCCGGCACCGACTCCACACAAGATCTTAGGCCCTGGCATCGACGGGAGAGGAATCCCGAGAGGCCCCCGAGCAACTCGCATGGGGACTGGCCTTTCCTGAGGCCACCAGAACGGGTCCCTGAGGTCCCCGTCGTAAGTTGAGAGCACCTGCCGCAACTCTAGAAAATCCAGGAGGTTCTCTCCTCCAGGCGAGATGAGGCCCATTTCTGCTGAGGCATCTCGAGGCTAATCACATCTAACATCTGGAACTTCCAAAGGGTCCTTCACACCCTTGCTGCAACTCAAGAAGTTCCCCGACATACCCGTCTCCACTCGATAGGAAGCACGAGAGTTCCGCCCATATCCAGAGGAGCCCCGTTTCCTCCTCCTAGACCGAGAGGAGGGATCCTTTCCCTGCGTGGTCGGGAAAGAATTCCCGGCATTACCGTCGTATCTCAAGAAGAGGCGCTCTGCACAGGAAAGGCCAGAGAAACTCCAGGGTCGTGCCACCATTCCCAGAGTCACCCAGATGTCTCAGTCCATTCCAGGGAAACCTGTTTTCCCTGCACTGCCTCGACTTTCAAGCCGAGGATCGACTCACAAAACGGTGGCACGTGGGACAGCTCTGTGGGAAAGCCTCGTGGGAAAGCATCGAGGGAAAGACACAGATCCCTTGATCCACGCGAAGAGAAGCATGACACTGCTGCTACAGATCGGGAGGAAATCGCACGTGCATGGCCCCACTCGAGATGAGGACTGACTCCCCTGGGGAGACTCCAGAAGTACCCCAAGATCCATGTCAGCACTGGAGAGGAATGCTCAGGTTCCGGCACGGACTCCACACAAGGTCTAGACCCCGGAATCTACGGGAGAGGAATCCCGAGAGGCCCCAGAGCAATTCCCATGGGGACTGGCCTTTCCTGAGGGCACCAGGGTGGGTCCCTGAGGTCCCCATCGTAAGTCGAGAGCACCTGCCGCAACTCGAGAAAATCCAGGAGGTTCCCCAATCCAGGCGAGATGAGGCCCATTTCCGCTGAGGCAACAAGGGGGTAATCACACTTAAACTCTGGAACTTCCAAAGGGTCCTTCACACCCTTGCTGCAACTCAAGAAGTTCCCTGACATACCCGTCTCTACTCAAGAGGATCCCAAGGGTCCCGCCCATATCCAGAGTGGCCCCGTTTCCGCCTGCTAGCTCGAGAGGAGGGATCCTTTCCCTGCGTGGTCGGGAAAGAATTCCCGGCGTTCCCGTCGCATCTCAAGAGGAGGCGCTCTCTACAGGAATGGCGAGAGGAACTCCAGGGTCGTGCCACCATTCCCAGAGTCTCCCAGATGTCTCAGTCCATTCCAGGGAAACCTGTTTTCCCTGCACTGTCTCGACTTTCTAGCCGAGAATGGACTCACACCACGGTGGCACGTGGGACATCCCTGTGGGAAAACCTCGTGGGAAAGCCTCGTGGGAAAGCCTCGAGGGAAAGCCACAGATCCCTTGATCCAGGCGAAGGGATGCCTGACACTGCTGCTACAGCTCGGGAGGAAAGCTCACGTGCATGCCCCCACTCGAGACGAGGACTGACTCCCCTGGGGAGACTCCAGAAGTACCCCAAGAAGCATGTCAGCACTGAAGAGGAATCCTCAGATTCCGGCACCGAAGCCACACAAGGTCTTAGGCCCCGGCATCGACGGGAGAGGAAACCCGAGAGGCACCCGAGCAACTCGCATGGGGACTGGCCTTTTCTGAGGCCACCAGAGCGGGTCCCTGAGGTCCCCGTCGTAAGTCGAGAGCACCTGTCGCAACTCGAGAAAATCCAGGAGGTTCTCCCCTCCAGGCGAGATGAGGCCCATTTCCGCTGAGACGTCTCGAGGCTAATCAAACCTAACCTATGGAACTTCCAAAGGGTCCTTCACACCCTTGCTGCAACTCAAGAAGTTCCCCGACATACCCGTCTCCACTCGAGAGGAAGCAGGAAAGTCCCGCCCACATCCAGAGGAGCCACGTTTCCTCCTCATTGCTCGAGAGGTTTGATCCTTTCCCTGCGTGGTCGGGAAAGAATTCGCGGCATTCCCGTCCCACATCAAGAGGAGGCGCTCTCCAGAGGAAAAACGAGAGGAACTCCAGAGTCGTGCCCCCATTCCCAGAGTCCCCCAGATGTCTCAGTCCATTCCAGGGAAACCTGTATTCCCTGCACTGCCTCGACTTTCAAGCCGAGGATCGACTCACACCACAGTGGCACGTGGGACAGCCCTGTGGGAAAGCCTCGTGGGAAAGCCTCTTGCGAAAGCCTCGAGGCAAAGCCACAGATCAGTTGATACACGCGAAGGAAGCGTGACACTGCTGCTACAGCTCGGGAGGAAAGCGCACGTGTATGCCCCCACTCGAGTAGAGGACTGACTGCCCTGGGGAGACTCCAGAAGTACCCCAAGATCCATGTCAGCACTGGAGAGGAATCCTCAGGTTCCGGCACCGACTCCACACAAGATCTTAGGCCCTGGCATCGACGGGAGAGGAATCCCGAGAGGCCCCGAGCAACTCGCATGGGGACTGGCCTTTCCTGAGGCCACCAGAACGGGTCCCTGAGGTCCCCGTCGTAAGTTGAGAGCACCTGCCGCAACTCTAGAAAATCCAGGAGGTTCTCTCCTCCAGGCGAGATGAGGCCCATTTCTGCTGAGGCATCTCGAGGCTAATCACATCTAACATCTGGAACTTCCAAAGGGTCCTTCACACCCTTGCTGCAACTCAAGAAGTTCCCCGACATACCCGTCTCCACTCGATAGGAAGCACGAGAGTTCCGCCCATATCCAGAGGAGCCCCGTTTCCTCCTCCTAGACCGAGAGGAGGGATCCTTTCCCTGCGTGGTCGGGAAAGAATTCCCGGCATTACCGTCGTATCTCAAGAAGAGGCGCTCTGCACAGGAAAGGCCAGAGAAACTCCAGGGTCGTGCCACCATTCCCAGAGTCACCCAGATGTCTCAGTCCATTCCAGGGAAACCTGTTTTCCCTGCACTGCCTCGACTTTCAAGCCGAGGATCGACTCACAAAACGGTGGCACGTGGGACAGCTCTGTGGGAAAGCCTCGTGGGAAAGCATCGAGGGAAAGACACAGATCCCTTGATCCACGCGAAGAGAAGCATGACACTGCTGCTACAGATCGGGAGGAAATCGCACGTGCATGGCCCCACTCGAGATGAGGACTGACTCCCCTGGGGAGACTCCAGAAGTACCCCAAGATCCATGTCAGCACTGGAGAGGAATGCTCAGGTTCCGGCACGGACTCCACACAAGGTCTAGACCCCGGAATCTACGGGAGAGGAATCCCGAGAGGCCCCAGAGCAATTCCCATGGGACTGGCCTTTCCTGAGGGCACCAGGGTGGGTCCCTGAGGTCCCCATCGTAAGTCGAGAGCACCTGCCGCAACTCGAGAAAATCCAGGAGGTTCCCCAATCCAGGCGAGATGAGGCCCATTTCCGCTGAGGCAACAAGGGGGTAATCACACTTAAACTCTGGAACTTCCAAAGGGTCCTTCACACCCTTGCTGCAACTCAAGAAGTTCCCTGACATACCCGTCTCTACTCAAGAGGATCCCAAGGGTCCCGCCCATATCCAGAGTGGCCCCGTTTCCGCCTGCTAGCTCGAGAGGAGGGATCCTTTCCCTGCGTGGTCGGGAAAGAATTCCCGGCGTTCCCGTCGCATCTCAAGAGGAGGCGCTCTCTACAGGAATGGCGAGAGGAACTCCAGGGTCGTGCCACCATTCCCAGAGTCTCCCAGATGTCTCAGTCCATTCCAGGGAAACCTGTTTTCCCTGCACTGTCTCGACTTTCTAGCCGAGAATGGACTCACACCACGGTGGCACGTGGGACATCCCTGTGGGAAAACCTCGTGGGAAAGCCTCGTGGGAAAGCCTCGAGGGAAAGCCACAGATCCCTTGATCCAGGCGAAGGGATGCCTGACACTGCTGCTACAGCTCGGGAGGAAAGCTCACGTGCATGCCCCCACTCGAGACGAGGACTGACTCCCCTGGGGAGACTCCAGAAGTACCCCAAGAAGCATGTCAGCACTGAAGAGGAATCCTCAGATTCCGGCACCGAAGCCACACAAGGTCTTAGGCCCCGGCATCGACGGGAGAGGAAACCCGAGAGGCACCCGAGCAACTCGCATGGGGACTGGCCTTTTCTGAGGCCACCAGAGCGGGTCCCTGAGGTCCCCGTCGTAAGTCGAGAGCACCTGTCGCAACTCGAGAAAATCCAGGAGGTTCTCCCCTCCAGGCGAGATGAGGCCCATTTCCGCTGAGACGTCTCGAGGCTAATCAAACCTAACCTATGGAACTTCCAAAGGGTCCTTCACACCCTTGCTGCAACTCAAGAAGTTCCCCGACATACCCGTCTCCACTCGAGAGGAAGCAGGAAAGTCCCGCCCACATCCAGAGGAGCCACGTTTCCTCCTCATTGCTCGAGAGGTTTGATCCTTTCCCTGCGTGGTCGGGAAAGAATTCGCGGCATTCCCGTCCCACATCAAGAGGAGGCGCTCTCCAGAGGAAAAACGAGAGGAACTCCAGAGTCGTGCCCCCATTCCCAGAGTCCCCCAGATGTCTCAGTCCATTCCAGGGAAACCTGTATTCCCTGCACTGCCTCGACTTTCAAGCCGAGGATCGACTCACACCACAGTGGCACGTGGGACAGCCCTGTGGGAAAGCCTCGTGGGAAAGCCTCTTGCGAAAGCCTCGAGGCAAAGCCACAGATCAGTTGATACACGCGAAGGAAGCGTGACACTGCTGCTACAGCTCGGGAGGAAAGCGCACGTGTATGCCCCCACTCGAGTAGAGGACTGACTGCCCTGGGGAGACTCCAGAAGTACCCCAAGATCCATGTCAGCACTGGAGAGGAATCCTCAGGTTCCGGCACCGACTCCACACAAGATCTTAGGCCCTGGCATCGACGGGAGAGGAATCCCGAGAGGCCCCGAGCAACTCGCATGGGGACTGGCCTTTCCTGAGGCCACCAGAACGGGTCCCTGAGGTCCCCGTCGTAAGTTGAGAGCACCTGCCGCAACTCTAGAAAATCCAGGAGGTTCTCTCCTCCAGGCGAGATGAGGCCCATTTCTGCTGAGGCATCTCGAGGCTAATCACATCTAACATCTGGAACTTCCAAAGGGTCCTTCACACCCTTGCTGCAACTCAAGAAGTTCCCCGACATACCCGTCTCCACTCGATAGGAAGCACGAGAGTTCCGCCCATATCCAGAGGAGCCCCGTTTCCTCCTCCTAGACCGAGAGGAGGGATCCTTTCCCTGCGTGGTCTGGGGAAAGAATTCCCGGCATTACCGTCGTATCTCAAGAAGAGGCGCTCTGCACAGGAAAGGCCAGAGAAACTCCAGGGTCGTGCCACCATTCCCAGAGTCACCCAGATGTCTCAGTCCATTCCAGGGAAACCTGTTTTCCCTGCACTGCCTCGACTTTTCAAGCGGAGGATCGACTCACAAAACGGTGGCACGTGGGACAGCTCTGTGGGAAAGCCTCGTGGGAAAGCATCGAGGGAAAGACACAGATCCCTTGATCCACGCGAGAGAAGCATGACACTGCTGCTACAGATCGGGAGGAAATCGCACGTGCATGGCCCACTCGAGATGAGGACTGACTCCCCTGGGGAGACTCCAGAAGTACCCCAAGATCCATGTCAGCACTGGAGAGGAATGCCTCAGGTTCCGGCACGGACTGCCACACAAGGTCTAGACCCCGGCAATCTACGGGAGAGGAAATCCCGAGAGGCCCCAGAGCCAATTCCCATGGGGACTGGCCTTTCCTGAGGCGCACCAGGGTGGGTCCCTGAGGTCCCCATCGTAAGTCGAGAAGCACCTGCCGCAACTCGAGAAAAATCCAGGAGGTTCCCCCAATCCAGGCGAGATGAGGCCCATTTCCGCTGAGGCAACAAGGGGGGGTAATCACACTTAAACTCTGGAACTTCCAAAGGGTCCTTCACACCCTTGCCTGCAACTCAAGAAGTTCCCTGACATACCCGTCTCTACTCAAGAGGATCCAAGGGTCCCGCCCATATCCAGAGTGGCCCGTTTCCGCCTGCTTAGCTCGAGAGGAGGATCCTTTCCCTGCGTGGTCCGGGAAAGAATTCGCGGCATTCCCGTCCCACATCAAGAGGAGGCGCTCTCCAGCAGGAAAAACGAGAGGAAACTCCAGAGTCGTGCCCCCATTCCAGAGTCCCCAGGATGTCTCAGTCCATTCCAGGGAAACCTGTATTCCCTGCACTGCCTCGACTTTCAAGCCGAGGATCGACTCACACCACAGTGGCACGTGGGACAGCCCTGTGGGAAAGCCTCGTGGGGAAAGCCTCTGCGAAAGCCTCGAGGCAAAGCCACAGATCCAGTTGATACCACGCGAAGGAAGCGCGTGACACTGCTGCTACAGCTCGGGAGGAAAGCGCACGTGTATGCCCCACTCGAGTAGAGGACTGACTGCCCTGGGGAGACTCCAGAAGTACCCCAAGATCCATGTCAGCACTGGAGAGGAATCCTCAGGTTCCGGCACCGACTCCACACAAGATCTTAGGCCCTGGCATCGACGGGAGAGGAATCCCGAGAGGCCCCGAGCAACTCGCATGGGGACTGGCCTTTCCTGAGGCCACCAGAACGGGTCCCTGAGGTCCCCGTCGTAAGTTGAGAGCACCTGCCGCAACTCTAGAAAATCCAGGAGGTTCTCTCCTCCAGGCGAGATGAGGCCCATTTCTGCTGAGGCATCTCGAGGCTAATCACATCTAACATCTGGAACTTCCAAAGGGTCCTTCACACCCTTGCTGCAACTCAAGAAGTTCCCCGACATACCCGTCTCCACTCGATAGGAAGCACGAGAGTTCCGCCCATATCCAGAGGAGCCCCGTTTCCTCCTCCTAGACCGAGAGGAGGGATCCTTTCCCTGCGTGGTCGGGAAAGAATTCCCGGCATTACCGTCGTATCTCAAGAAGAGGCGCTCTGCACAGGAAAGGCCAGAGAAACTCCAGGGTCGTGCCACCATTCCAGAGTCACCCAGATGTCTCAGTCCATTCCAGGGAAACCTGTTTTCCCTGCACTGCCTCGACTTTCAAGCCGAGGATCGACTCACAAAACGGTGGCACGTGGGACAGCTCTGTGGGAAAGCCTCGTGGGAAAGCATCGAGGGAAAGACACAGATCCCTTGATCCACGCGAAGAGAAGCATGACACTGCTGCTACAGATCGGAGGAAATCGCACGTGCATGGCCCCACTCGAGATGAGGACTGACTCCCCTGGGGAGACTCCAGAAGTACCCCAAGATCCATGTCAGCACTGGAGAGGAATGCTCAGGTTCCGGCACGGACTCCACACAAGGTCTAGACCCCGGAATCTACGGGAGAGGAATCCCGAGAGGCCCCAGAGCAATTCCCATGGGGACTGGCCTTTCCTGAGGGCACCAGGGTGGGTCCCTGAGGTCCCCATCGTAAGTCGAGAGCACCTGCCGCAACTCGAGAAAATCCAGGAGGTTCCCCAATCCAGGCGAGATGAGGCCCATTTCCGCTGAGGCAACAAGGGGGTAATCACACTTAAACTCTGGAACTTCCAAAGGGTCCTTCACACCCTTGCTGCAACTCAAGAAGTTCCCTGACATACCCGTCTCTACTCAAGAGGATCCCAAGGGTCCCGCCCATATCCAGAGTGGCCCCGTTTCCGCCTGCTAGCTCGAGAGGAGGGATCCTTTCCCTGCGTGGTCGGGAAAGAATTCCCGGCGTTCCCGTCGCATCTCAAGAGGAGGCGCTCTCTACAGGAATGGCGAGAGGAACTCCAGGGTCGTGCCACCATTTCCAGAGTCTCCCAGATGTCTCAGTCCATTCCAGGGAAACCTGTTTTCCCTGCACTGTCTCGACTTTCTAGCCGAGAATGGACTCACACCACGGTGGCACGTGGACATCCCTGTGGGAAAACCTCGTGGGAAAGCCTCGTGGGAAAGCCTCGAGGGAAAGCCACAGATCCCTTGATCCAGGCGAAGGGAATGCCTGACACTGCTGCTACAGCTCGGGAGGAAAGCTCACGTGCATGCCCCCACTCGAGACGAGGACTGACTCCCCTGGGGAGACTCCAGAAGTACCCCAAGAAGCATGTCAGCACTGAAGAGGAATCCTCAGATTGCACGAAGCCACACAAGGTCTTTCGGCCCCGCATCGACGGGAGAGGAAACCCGAGAGGCACCCGAGCAACTCGCATGGGGATACGACGGGACCGTCAGGGAACCCGCTCTGGTGGCCTCAGAAAAGGCCAG
>NW_017212769.1:0-16258 GCF_001704415.2 Capra hircus
GGATCTGTGACTTTCCCTCGAGTCTTTCCCTCGAGGCTCTCCCACAGGGCTGTCCCACGTGTCTCGGTGGTGTGAGTCGATCCCTCGGCGTGAAAGCCGAGGCAGTGCAGGGAAAACAGGTTCCTGTGGAATGGACTGAGACATCTGGGGAGTCTTGGAATGGTGGCACGACCCTGCAGTTCCTCTCCCCTTTCTTTGGAGAGCGCCTCCTCTTGAGATGCGATGGGAATGCCGGAATTCTTTCCCGACCATGTAGGGAAAGGATCCCTCATCTCGAGCTACGAGCCGGAAACGGAGCTCCTCTGGATGTGGCCGGGACCCTCGTGTTTCCTCTTGAGTGGAGACGGGTATGTCGGGGAACTTCTTGAGTTGCAGCATGACTGTGAAAGACTCTTTTGAAGTTCCAGAGTTCACGTGTGATTAGCCTCGAGACACCTCAGTGGAAACGGGCCTCATCTCGCCTGCAGGGGGAGAACCTCCTGGATTTTCTCGAGTTGCGTCAGGTGCTCTCGAGTTTACGACGGAGACATCAGGGACCCGCTCTGGTGACCTCAGGAAAGGCCAGTCCCCATGCGAGGTGCTAGGGGCCTCTCAGGATTCCTCTCCCGTCGATGCCGGGGCCTAAGACCTTGTGTGGAGTCGGGACCGGAACCTGAGGATTCCTCTCCAGTGCTGACATGGATCTTGGCGTACTTCTGGAGTCTCCCAAGCTTGCGTCAGTCCTCGGCTCGAGTGGGTCATGCACGTGCGCTTTAATCCCGAGCGGTAGCAGCAGTGTCGCGCTTCCCATCTCGTGGATCAAGGTATCTGTGGCTTTCCCTCGAGGCTTTTCCCACGAGGCTTTCCCACAGGCTTTGCCACAGGGCTGCCACGTGCCACGTGGTGTGAGTCGATCCTCGGCTTGAAAGTCGAGTCAGTGCGGGGAAACAGGTTTCCCTGGAATGGACTGAGACATCTGGGGGACTCGGAGAATGGTGGCATGTCCCTGGAGTTCCTCTCGCCTTTCCTGTGGAGAGCGCCTCCTCTTGAGATGCGACGAGAACGCCGGGAATTCTTTCCCGACCTCGAAGGGAAAGGATCCCTCCTCTCGAGCTATGAGGCGGAAACGGGGCTCCTCTGGATGTGGGCGGAACTATCGTGCTTCCTCTTAAGTGCAGACGGGTATGTCGGGGAACTTCTTGATTTGCAGCAAGGGTGTGAAGGACCTTTGGAAGTTCCAGAGTTTAAGTGTGCTTAGCCCTTGAGATGTGTCAGCGGGAAATAGGCTTTCATTTTGCCTGGAGGGGAGAACATCCTTGATTTTTCTCCAGTTGCGGGCAGGTGCTCTCGACTTACAATGGGGACCGGCAGGGACCCGCTCTGGTGGCCTCAGGAAAGGCCAGTCAAGATCCAAGACAGCATTGGAGAGGGAGAGACATCACGAGAGGCTCCCGAGCAACTCGCATGGGGGAGTGGCCTTTCCTGAGGCCACCAAAGCGGGTCCCTGAGGTCCCCGTCGTAAGTCGAGAGCACCTGGCGCAACTCGAAAAAATCCAGGAGGTTCTCCCCCTCCAGGCGAGATGAGACCCATTTGCGCTGAGGCATCTCGAGGCTAATCACACCTAACCTCTGGAACTTCCAAAGGGCCCTTCACACCATTGCTGCAACTCAAGAAGTTCCCCGACATACCCGTTTCCACTCGAAAGGAAGCACGAGAGTCCCGCCCACAACCAGAAGAGCCCGTTTCAGCCTCATAGCTCGAGAGGAGGGATCCTTTCCCTTCGTGGTCGGGAAAGAATTCCGGCGTTCCCATCCCATCTCAAGAAGAGGCGCTCTCCAAAGGAAAGGCGAGAGGAACTCAGGGTCGTGCCACCATTCCCAGAGCCCCCAGATGTCTCAGTCGATTCCAGGGAAACCTGTTTTCCCCGCAATGCCTCGACTTTCAAGCCGAGGATCGACTCAGAACTCGGTGGCACGTGGGAGAGCCCTGTGAAAAGCCTAGTGGGAAAGCCTCGTGGGAAAGCCTACTGAGAAAGCCACAGATCCCTGGATCCACGCAAAGGGAAGCGTGACACTGCTGCTAAAGCTCGGGAGGAAAGCACACGTGCACGCCACACTCGCGACGAGGACTGACTCCCCTGGGAGACTCCAGAAGTACCCCAAGATCCATGTCAGAACTGGAGAGGAATCCTCAGGTTCCGGCACCGGACTCCACACAATGTCTCAGGCCCCGGCATAGACGGGAGAGGAATCGCTAGAGGCCCACGAGCAACTCGCATGGGGACGGGCCTTTCCTGAGGGCACTAGAGCGTGTCCCTGAGGTCCCCGTCGGAATCCGAGAGCACCTGCGGCAACTCGAGAAAATCCAGGAGGTTCTCCCCTCCAGGCGAGATGAGGCCCATTTCCGCTGAGGAGTCTCGAGGCTTATCACACCTAAACTCTGGAACTTTCAAAGGGTCCTTCACACCTTTGCTGCAACTCAAGAAGTTCCCCGACATACCCGTCTTCACTCGAGAGGAAGCACGAGAGTGCCGCCCTCATCCTTAGGAGCGCCTTTTCCGCTTCCTAGCTCGAGAGGAGGGATCCTTTCCCTGCGTGGTCGGGAAAGAATTCCCGGCGTTCCCGTCGCATCTCAAGAGGAGGCACTCTCCACAGGAAAGGCGAGAGGAACTCCAGGTCACGCCACCATTCCCAGAGTCCCCCAGATGTCTCAGTCCATTCCAGGGAAACCTGTTTCCCTGGACTGCCTCGACTTTCAAGCCGATGATCGACTCACACCACGGTGGCACGTGGGACAGCCCTGCGGGAAAGCCTCGTGGGAAAGCCTCGTGGGGAAAGACTTGAGGGAATGCCACAGATCCCTTGTTCATCGCGAAGGGAAGCGTGACACTGCTGCTACAGCTCGGGAGGAAAGCGTACGTGCATGCCCCCACTCGAGACGAGGACTGACTCCCCTGGGGAGATTCCAGAAGTACCCCAAGATCCATGTCAGCACTGGAGAGGAATCCTCAGGTTCTGGTACCGGAATCCACAAAAGGTCTTAGGCCCCGGCATCGACGGGAGAAGAATACCGAGGGGCCCCGAGCAACTCCATGGGGACTGGCCTTTCCTGAGGCCACCAGAGCGGGTCCCTGAGGTACCCGTCGTAAGTCGAGAGCACCTGCCGCAACTCGAGAAAATCCAGGAGGTTCTCCCCTCCAGGCGAGATGAGGCCCATTTCCGCTGAGGAGTCTCGAATCTTATCACACCTAAGCTCTGGAACTTCCAAAGGGTCCTTCACACACTTGCTGCAATTCAAGAAGATCCCCGACATACCAGTCTCCACTCGAGAGGAAGCACGAGAGTCCTGCCCACACCCAGAGGAGCCCCGTTTCCGCCTCCTAGCTCGAGAGGAGGGATCCTTTCCCTGCGTGGTCGGGAAAGAATTCCCGGCGTTTCCGTCACATCTCAAGGGGAGGTGCTCTCCACAGGAAAGGCGAGAGGAACTCCAGGGTGGTGCCACCATTCCCAGAGTCCCCCAGATGTCTCAGTCCATTCCAGGGAAACCTGTTTTCCCTGCACTGCCTCGACTTTCAATCCGAGGAACGACTCACACCACGGTGGCACGTCGGACAGCCCTGTGGGAAATCCTCATGAAAAAGCATCGTGGGAAAGCCTCCAGATAAAGCCAGAGATCCCTGGATCCTGGCGAAGGGAAGCGTGACACTGCTGCTACAGCTCTGGAGGAAAGTGCACATGAATGCCCCACTAGAGATGAGGACTGACTCACCTGGGAGACTCCAGAAGTACCCCAAGAACCATGTAAGCACTGGAGAGTTATTCTCAGGTTCCAGCACCGACTCCACACAAGGTATAAGGCGCCGGCATTGACGGGAGAGGAATTCCGAGATGCCCCAAACAACTTGCATGGGGACTGGCCTTTCCTGAGGAAATCAGAGCGGGTCCCTGAGGTCCCCATCGTAAGTCGAGAGCACCTGCCGCAACTCGAGAAAATCCAGGAGGTTCTCCCCTCCAGGCGAGATGAGGCCCATTTCCGCTGAGGCGCCTCGAGGCTAATCACACCTAACCTCTGGAACTTCCAAAGGATCCTTCACACCCTTGCTGCAACTCAAGAAGTTCCCCGACATACCCGTCTCCACTCGAGAGGAAGCACGAGAGTCCCGCCCACATCCAAAGGAGCCCTGTTTTCGCCTCCTAGCTCGAGAGGAGGGATCATTTCGCTGCGTGGTCGGGAAAGAAATCCGGGCGTTCCCGTCGCATCTCAAGAGGAGGCGCTCTCCACAGGAAAGGCGAGAGGAACTCCATGGTCGTGCCACATTCCCAGAGTCCACCAGATGTCTCAGTCCATTCCAGGGAAAACTGTTTTCCCTGCACTGCCGCGACTTTCAAGCTCACGATCGACATACCCCACAGTGGCACGTGGGACAGCCCTGTGGGAAAGCCTCGTGGGAAATCCTCATGGGAAAGCCTCGAGGGAAAGACACAGATCCCTTGATCCACGCGAAGGGAAGCGTGACACTGCTGCTACAGCTCGGGAGGAAAGCACAGGTGCATGCCCCCACTCGAGAGGAGGACTGACTCCCCTGGGGAGACTGCAGAAGTACCCCAAGATCCATGTCAGCACTGGAGAGGAATCCTCAGGTTCGCGGCACCGGACTCCACACAAGGTCTTAGGCCCCGGCATCGACGGGAGAGGAATCCGAGAGGCCCCCGAGCAACTCGCATGGGGACTGGCCTTTCCTGAGGCCACCAGAGCGGGTCCCTGAGGTCCCCGTCGTAAGTCGAGACCACCTGCCGCAACTCGAGAAAATCCAGGAGGTTCTCCCCTCCAGGCGAGATGAGGCCCATTTCCGCTGAGGGGGCTCGAGGCTAAAAACATCTAACCTCTGGAACTTCGAAAGTGTCCTTCACACCCTTGCTGCAGCTCAAGAAGATCCCCGACATACCCGTCTCCTCTCGAGAGGAAGCACGAGAGTCCTGCCCACATCCAGAGGAGCCCCGATTTCGCCTCAAAGCTCAAGAGCAGGGATCCTTTCCCTGCGTGTGCGGGAAAGAATTCCCGGCGTTCCCGTCACATCTGAAGTGGAGGCACTCTCCACAGGAAAGGCGAGAGGAACTCCAGGGTCGTGCCACCATTCCCAGATTCCCCCAGATGTCTCAGTCCATTCCAGGGAAAACTGTTTTCCTTGCACTGCCTCGACTTTCAAGCCGAGGATCGACTCACACCACGGTGGCACGTGGGACAGTCCTGTGGGAAAGCCTCGTGGGAAAGCCTCGAGGGAAAGCCACAGATCCCTTGATCTACTTGACGGGAAGCGTGACACTGCTGCTACAGCTCGGGAGGGTATCGAACTGCATGCCCCCACTCGAGACGAGGACTGACTCCCCTGGGGAGACTCCAGAAGTACCCCCAAGATCCATGTCAGCACTGCAGATGAATCCTCAGATTTCGGCACCAACTCCACACAAGGTCTTAGGCCCCGACATCGAAGGTAGAGGAATAACGAGAAGCCCCCAAGCATCTCGCATGGGGACCGGCCTTTGCTGAGGCCACCAGAACGGGTCCCTGAGGTCCCTGTCGTAAGTCGAGAGCACCTGCCCCAACTCGAAAAAATCCAGGAAGTTCTCCCCTCCAGGCGAGATGAGGCCCATTTCCACTGAGGCGTCTCGAGGTTAATCACACCTAACCTCTGGAACTTCCAAAGGGTCCTTCACACCCTTGCTGCAACTCAAGAAGTTCCCCGACATAACCGTCTCCACTGAAGAGGAAGCACGAGAGTCCCGCCCACATCCAGAGGAGCACCGTTTACGCCTCTTAGCTCGAGAGGATGGATCCTTTCCCTGCGTGGTTGGGAAAGAATTGCCTGCATTCCCGTCGCATCTCATGAGGAGGCGGTCTCCTCAGGAAAGGCGAGAGGAACTCAAGAGTCGTGCCACCATTCCCAGAGTCCCCCAGATGTCTCAGTCCATTCCAGGGAATACTGTTTTCCCTGCACTGCCTCGATTTCATGCCGAGGATCGACTCACACCACGGTGGCACGTGGGACAGCCCTGTGGGAAAGCCTCCTGGGAAAGCCTCATGTGATAGCCTCAAGGGAAAGACACTGATCCCTTGATCCACTCGACGGGAAGGGTGACACTGCTGTTACAGCTGGGGAGGGAATCGAACTGCATGCCGCCACTCGAGACGAGGACTGACTCCCCTGGGGAGACACCAGAAGTACCCCAAGATCCATGTCAGCAGTGGAGAGGAATCCTCAGGTTGCGTCACCGACTCCACTCAAAGTCTTAGCCCCGGCATCGACGGTAGAGGAATTCCGAGCGGCCCCCAAACATCTCGAATGGGGACTGGCCTTTACTCAGGCCACCAGAGCGTGTCCCTGAGGTCCCCGTCGTAAGTCGACAGCACCTGCCGCACCTCGAGAAAATCCAGGAGGTTCTCCCCTCCAGGCGAGATGAGGCCCTTTTCTGCTGAGGCGTCTCGAGGTTAATCACACCTAACCTCTGGAACTTCCAAAGGGTCCTTCACACCCTTGCTGCAACTCAAGAAGTTCCCCGACATAACCGTCTCCACTGGAGAGGAAGCACGACAGTCCCGCCCACATCCAGAGGAGCCCCGTTTCTGCCTCATAGCTCGAGAGGATGCATCCTTTCCCTGCGTGGTCCGGAAAGAATTCCCGGAGTTCCCGTCCCATCTCAAGAGGAGGCGCTCTCCACAGGAAAGGCGAGAGGAACTCCAGGGTCGTGCCACCATTCCCAGAGTTCCCCAGATGTCTAAGTCCATTCAAGGGAAACCTGTTTTCCCTGCACTGTCTCGACTTTCAGCAGAGGATCAACTCACACCACGGTGGCACGTGGGACAGCCCTGTGGGAAAGCCTCGTGGGAAAGCCTCGAGGGAAAGCCTCAAGGAAAAGACACAGATCCCTTGATCCACTCGCACGGGAAGCGTGACAATGCTGCTACACCTCGGGAGGAAAGCGCACGAGCATGCCCCCACTCGAGACGAGGACTGACTCCCCTGGGGAGACTTCAGAAGTACCCCAAGATCCATGTCAGCACTGCAGAGGAATGCTCAAGTTCCGGCACCGACTCCACACAAGGTCTAGGCCCTGGCATCGATGGGAGAGGAATCCCCAGAGGCCCCCCGAGCAACTCGCATAGGGACTGGCCTTTCCTGAGGCCACCAGAGCGGGTCCCTGAGGTCCCCGTCGAAAGTCGAGAGCACCTGCCCAACTCGAGAAAATCCAGGAGGTTCTCCCCTCCTGGCAACATGAGGACCATTTCCACTGAGGCGTCTCGAGGCTAATCACACCTAACCTCTGGAACTTCCAAAGGGTCCTTTACACCCTTGCTGCAAATCCAGAATTTCCCCGACATAGCCGTCTCCACTCGAGAGGAAGCCCGAGAGTCCCGCCCACATACAGAGGAGCACCGTTTCTGCCTCCTAGCTCGAGAGAAGGGATCCTTTCCCTGAGTGGTCGGGAAAGAATTCCCAGCGTTCTCGTCGCATCTCAAGAGGAGGCGCTCTCCACAGGAAAGTCGAGAGGAAGTCCAGGGTCGTGCCACCATTCCCAGATTCGCCAGATGTCTCAGTCCATTCCAGGGAAACCTGTTTTCCTTGCACTGCGTTGACTTTCAAGCCATCGATCGACTCACACCACGGTGGCACGTGGGATAGCCCTGTGGGAAAGCCTCGTGGGAAAGCCACAGATCCCTTGATCCAGGCGAAGGGAAGCATGACACTGCTGCCACAGCTCCGGAGTTAAGTGCACGTGCATGCGCCCACTCAAACGAGGACTGACTCCCCTGGGGAGACTCCAGAAGTACCCCAAGATCCATGTCAGCACTGCAGAAGAATCCTCAGGTTCCGGCACCGACTCCACACAAGGTCTTAGGCCCCGGCCTCGATGGTAGAGGAATCCCGAGAGGCCCCCGAGCAACTCGCATGTGGACTGGCCTTTCCTGAGGCCACGAGAGCGGGTCCCTGAGGTCCCCGTCGTAAGTCGAGAGCACCTGCCGCAACTCGAGAAAATCCAGGAGGTTCTCCCCTCCAGGCGAGATGAAGCCCATTTCCGCTGAAGCGTCTGGAGGCTAATCACACCTAACCTCTGGAACTTCCAAAGGGTCCTTCACACCCTTGCTGCCACTCAAGAAGTTCCCTGACATACCCGTCTCCTCTCGATAGGAAGCACGAGGGTCCCGCCCACATCCAGAGGAGCCCCTTTCCGCCTCGTAGCTCGAGATGTGGGATCCTTTCCCTGCTTCGTCGGGAAAGAATTCCCGGCGTTCCCATCGCATCTCAAGTGGAGGCGCTCTCCACAGGAAATGCGAGAGGAACTCCAGAGTCGTGCCACCATTCCAAGAGTCCCCTAGATGTCTCAGTCCATTCCAGAGGAACCTGTTTTCCCTGCACTGCCTCGACTTTCACGCCGAGGTTCGACTCACGCCTCGGCGGCATGTGGGACAGCCCTCTGGGATAGCCTCGTGGTAAAGCCTGGAGGAAAAGCCACAGATCACTTGATCCACGCGACCGGAAGCGTGACACTGCTGCTACAGCTCGGGAGGAAAGCGCACGTGCATGCCCCCATTCGAGACGAAGACTGACTTCCCTGGGGGGGCTCCAGAGCTACCCCAAGATCCATGTCAGCACTGTAGAGGAATCCTCAGGTTCCTGCCCCAACTCCTCACAAGGTCTTTTTTTTTTCTTTCCTTTTTACTCTTTTCTTTGCATTTATTTAAACACAGTTTCTCAAAACTTTTGAGTGAAATTGGGCCTCCTTTGGTAAGCAAAGAACCTGAAATTAGTATTTAAAAAATGAACAGGCAAAGTCTTCAGATCATCCACAACACAGGTGTAGTGTTCCCTTCTTTTTTCTCAAAACTCTGAACCACCCAGTTTTTCCATATAGTCTTAAAAGCTAGAAGAACAAGAGTACATTTGTGGTGGAATATTATTTTCACTTGCTGATTACTAATTGAAATACCATTATCCCCTTCTAACAGCTTTAAGAAATAGCCTTTTTAAGGCATACATTGTGCAACTCATCTTATTCCCTGCTATGTATAATACAGATTACATAAAGGCTGTCAAAGTCACATTTATATAAGCATTAAGCATTTGCTGTATTGAAAGATCTTTAGTTTTTAACACTAGCAGTATAGAGTTACAGAGCGTAATTTTTATCACTTAACTGCAGGTATATTAAGTATGGTATGTTTCATGGACTCGAGGAAAACGGGCATTTTTTTCTTTAATTTACTACTGACAATCTAATCAGAACAGTTCTCCTAAGCATTGATATGTTAGAAAAGAAAAGTAAAAACCAAACGTTATTGTTGCTTTTTGCCATTTGGTAGCATTTTACACACAGGCTTTCAATCTTCAGAATACCCTGTATTCAGTAGAAAAACCATTTAAATGAAGTTCTGTACAATAGAAACTTCTCAGCAGTCAAAAATTTTAGACTGTAAAAAAATACATGTAAAACATACTTTTCTGAAAACACTTAACTTTGAACAAAGCACCGAACTACACAAATGCAGAATGAAAACAGCATTTCAACTCCACCAAAAGTAGTCATCATAAAAGGTGTAAAAGTCACCTAACTTCACCAGGCACTGTTCACTTTTTAAACAGGAGACAATAAAAAATATTGTCCACAAACAATATCCCAACTCTAGGGCAGGTTTCAGAAAGTCTTCATCTTCATGCTTTAATAGCGATGAGGTGAGTATGATCGAGATCTGGAACGTGATCTGTATCCTCCACGACTATAGTAGGGAGAAGGTGACCGTCTTCTGTATTTCTGATCCCTGTCTTGAGCAGCTCTCCATCCTCCTCCTCCTCCTCCTCCTCCTCTGTACGATCTGCTGTAATAGTCGCCGATCATCATAGACTCGATCATATCCTCTGTCATAGTAATCTCGACGGCGTGAGCTGCCATAGGTAGGTCTCCCCATGTAAATTCCTGCTGTTGGAGTATGTGGTCTTTTCGTTATGGAGAAGTCAACTCTGATCCTACATCCATCAAGCTCCATTCCATTGGCACGCTCTTTTGCTTCCTTGGCATCATCTACATTTTCAAAGTATACAAAGGCAAATCCTCTTGAACGTCTAGACTGCTGGTCATATACAATAGATACATCAGCAATTGGGCCATATTTAGAGAACATTTCTCTTAGATCTCTTTCTGTAGTATACAAGCTCAATCCAAATACTCCAAGACAACAGTTAGGATCAGGATTTGCCCGATTCCCAACATGACGCCAGCGAGTAGACATGGGAGAATGACTGTGGCTATGCCGTCTTCGATAATCTCTGCTGTAAGATCTGCTACGAGATCTTCTATGGACCGGGACCGAGATCGGTGACCTTGTATAATGCCTCCGAGAACTTCTTCTGGATCTAGACCTAGATTCCGATCTGGACCTGGACTTTGATCTGGAACGCCTGGAATCTTCCTTGGAGGCGAGACCTTGCAGGGGTATGACTTGGCAGATTTCCCAGATCCATGAGCACTTCCGCTTCTGGAAGCAGAACGGGATTCCCCCTCGCCGTAGTTTCTCCTCGCCGCTGTCGCTCATGACTTTCACTGCTGTCGCCGCTCGATGTGCTTCAATCGAAGCTGCCAACCTCTCGCACCTTCAGTGTAGAGGCTCCGCCGCAGCCTCACACCACACACCCGGTGCCCCAGGCACTGAGAACCGAAACGCTCCGCGCCGCCTCCGCTCGGGCTCTCCACACAAGGTCTTAGGCCCCGGCATCGACGTGAGAGGAATCCTGAGAGGCCCCCTAGCAACTCCCATGGGCACTGGCCTTTTCTGAGGCCACAGGAGCGGGTCCCTGAGGTCCCCATGCTAAGACGAGAGCACCTGCTCCAACTCAAGATAATCCAGGAGGTTCTCCCCTCCAGGCGAGATGAGGCCCATTTCCCCTGAGGCATCTCGAGGCTAATCACACCTAACCTCTGGAACTTCCAAAGGGTCTTTGACACCCCTGCGGCAAGTCAAGAAGATCACCGACATACCCGTCTCCACTCGAGATGAAGCACGAGGGTCCCACCCACATCCAGAGGAGCCCCGTTTCCGCCTCGTATCTAGAGAGGAGGGATCCTTTCCCTGCGTGGTCGGGAAAGAATTCCTGGCGTTCCCGTCGCATCTCAAGAGGAAGTGCTCTCCCACAGGAAAGGCCAGAGGAACTCCAGGGTCGTGCCACCATTCCAAGAGTTTCCCCAGATGTCTCAGTCCATTCCAGAGGAACCTGTTTTCCCTGCACTGCCATGACTTTCACGCCGAGGATCGTCTCACACCAAGGTGGCATGTGGGACAGCCCTGTGGGAAAGCCTCATGGGAAAGCCTAGAGGGAAAGCCACAGATCCCTTGATCCACGCGACGGGAAGCGTGACACTGCTGCTACCGCTCAGGAGGAAAGCGCACGTGCATGCCCCCACTCGAGACGAGGACTGACTCCCCTGGGGAGACTCCAGAAGTACCACAAGATCCATGTCAGCACTGGAGAGGAATCTTCAGGTTCCAGCCCCGACTTCACACAAGGTCTTAGGCCCCGGCATCGACAGGAGAGGAATCCTGAGAGGCCCCCTAGAAACTTGAATGGGGACTGGCCTTTCCTGAGGCCACCAGAGCTGGCCCCTGAGGTCCCCGTCGTAAGTCGAGAGCACCTGCCGCAACTCGAGAAAATCCAGGAGGTTCTCCCCTCCAGGCGAGATGAGGCCCATTTCCACTGAGGTGTCTCGAGGCTAATCACACCTAACCTCTGGAACTTCCAAAAGGTACTTTACACCCTTGCTGCAACTCAAGAAGTTCCCCGACATACCCGTCTCCACTCGAGAATAAGCAAGATGGTCCCCCCTACATCCACAGGAGGCGCGTTTCCGCCTCGTCGCTCGAGATGAGGGATCCTTTCCTTCCGGGGACCAGCGTGAGGAATTCCGCCTATGGCAAAGTTCATGAGGAAGGAGGCTTGGCATGCGCAAAAGGCGTGATCAAGCCTCAGGTAACCCCCTGTTCCCGAGCATCGAACCCCAAAACCAGAGTCTGTTTTATGCTCTCACCTACACTTCTGACTTTACGGGGGCTCTCCCCCATAACTGTTTCTCTCGGAGAAGAAGTAAACGTGCAGCTTCAAGGCAATAAATATTCTTGGGCATGACAAGAGTGTTTCAGCTTGCCGACTCCTCTGAAGGTTATCTAGCCCACCTTTATAGGTTTGTCCGGCCACATGTGATTGTTTACAGCCTCCCAACCTGAGAGGCATGAGATGTTTTAGACTTACTAAAGGCAAATTATTTTGGGGAGTTAGAAATTATTAGTATAGTTGGTTAGGAATTATATTGGTGAAGGGTTCTTCATTTGTTGTGTCAAAAATTGCTGCTAATTCCCTGCTCTGGGTGGGACAAGGATATTTTAGGTCAAACCTCTCTGCTGACAGACCAGCTTGTGTGACAGGATTATCCATACTGCTGCCACTAGGCACAAGATTGTTTACTGCCTCTCAACTGTAAACAGCACAGAGAGTTTTGGAGTATTTTGAGAGTCTTAATTAGCATAGGACTTTTTTCTTCTTGTTGAGTCAATGATTGCCACCAGGCCTCCATATCCTTAGGCACTTGGGAATATATTAATCAATGTATTTGGAATATAGCAAAGGAAATATAGCAGTTTTTGATGTTAGCAATACTAGACTTTTTGAGTTAATGGATTTTCACTTTTGTAATAGATCACTGTACTTTGTTATATATCACTGTGTCCTTTCTATGTAAGAATGTAACTTTATCATATCTTAAGACTAAATAGATCTTAAGGGGAGAATTGATGAAAGGATTTTCATTTGTTAGGCTGATGTTTGCTGATAAATCTCCATGTTCCCTACCCTTATAATGAATATAACTAGTATATAGGAGAAATAAGTATTAACCTTTAAGCATATAGGAGAAATAAGAATTCACCTTTAAGACTAATCATGTTAACCTTGGGTTAAATAAATTCCTTTCTTTATTGTAACTCACTACACCCTCACCCTATAGGAATGTAACTTTATTTGGAGGGTGGTGCCTGGTTTAAGAAAAAACACCCTTGGAAGAAATAAGTTTATTTGGTTATCAGAAAGAAAGGATCATAAAATGTCAGCAGGTCTCATTCATGGCCAGAAGATGATGTAAGATCCCTAAGACCTTTTTTTTATACATTTATGTGAAGCACCTGATTTTGATAAAGGTCAGGATGCCGACTCCTGCGTGACTCTGTATTCATCCCTATGTGTAACAAGAGGTATACAAGCAAAACCAAAAATAAAGAAATCAGATCAGTTTCCGGAAAGACTGATTCCCCCATGTCGCTTCTTTTTTGCTCCCGTTTTTCTGGCTGAATTCTCTACTGGAGGATGGATGCTATTCCACGTAATCCAAGTTATTCAGCCTCTTTTTCTCCAATAATCTTCCTACTACACAATCCATTTCTAATCTCTTTATATCTGGGATTAAATATGTATATTTCCAAAGACGACGACTACGTCCCCACCTTCGAATCACGCTGGATCCACCGGGGCTGGACCACGGGACTTTCCCTGCTTGGTCGGGAAAGTATTCCCGGCGTTCCCACCGCATCTCAAGAAGAGGCGCTCTCCACAGGAAAGGCGAGAGGAACTCCAGGGTCGTGCCACAATTCCAAGAGTCCCCCAGATGTCTCAGTCCATTCCAGTGGAACCTGTTTTCCCTGCACTGCCTTGATTTTCACGCCCGAGGATCGACTGGCACCATGGTGGCACGTGGGACAGCGATGTGGGAAAGCCTCGTGGGAAAAGCCTCGAGGGAAAGCCCCGTGAGAAATACCTCGAGGGAAAGACATAGATCTCTTGATCAACGCGACGGGCAGCGTGACACTGCTACTGCAGCTCAGGAGGTAAGCGTTCTTGCATGATCCCGCTGAGAAGAGGACTGACACCCCTGGGGAGACTCAAGAAGTACCCCAAGAACCATGTCACCACGGGAGAGGAATCCTCAGGTACCGGCCTCGAGTTCACACAAGGTCTTAGGCCCCACCATCGACGGGAGAGGAATCCTGAGAGGCCCCGTAGCCACTCGGATGGGAACTGGCCTTTCCTGACGCCACCAGAGCGGGTCCCTGAGGTCCCAGCGTACGTTGAGAACACCTGCCACAATTCGAGAAAATCCAGGAGGTTCTCCCCTCCAGGCAAGATGAGGCCAATTTCCGCTGAGGCACTCGAGGCTAATCACACCTAAACTCTGGAAATTCCAAAGGTTCCTTCACAACCTTGCTGAAACTCAAGAAGTTCCCCGACATACCGTCTCCACTCCAGAGGAAGCACGGGTCCCGCCCACATCCAGAGGAGCCCCGTTTCTGCCTCGGACCTCGAGATGACGGATCCTTTCCCTGCTTGGTCGGGAAAGAATTCCCGGCGTTCCCGTCCCATCTCAAGAGGAGGCGCTCTCCACAGGAAAGGCGAGCGGAACTCCAGGGTCGTACCACCATTCCAAGAGTCCCCCAGATGTCACAGTCCATTCCAGAGGAACCTGTTTTCCCTGCACTGCCTCGACTTTCAAGCCGAGGATCGACTCACACCATGGTGGCAGGTGGGACAGCCCTGTGGGAAAGACTCTTGGGAAAGCCTTGAAGGAAAGACTTGAGTGAAAGCTACAGATCCCTTGACACGCGTTAGGAAGCGTGACACTGCTGCTACAGCTCGGGAGGAAAGCGCACGTGCATGCCCACACTCGAGACGAGGACTGACTTCCCTGGGGAGACTCCAGAAGTACCCAAGAACCATGTCAGCACTGGAGAGGAATCCTCAGGATCCGGCCTCGACTCCACACAAGGTCTTAGGCCCCGGCATCGACCCAAGAGGAATCCGAGAGTCCCCCTGGCAACTTGCATGGGGACTGGCCTTTCCTGAGGCCACGAGACAGGTTCCCTGAGGTCCCCGTCGTAATTCGAGAGCACCTGCCGTAACTCGAGAAAATCCAGGAGGTTCTCCCCTACAGGCAAAATGAGGCCTATTTCCACTGACGCATCTAGAGGCTAAGCACACCTAACCTCTGGAACTTCCAATGGTTCCTTCACACACTTGCTGCAACTCAAGAGCTTTCCCGACATACCCGTCTACACTCAAAGGAAGCACGAGGGTCCCGCCCACATCCAGAGAAGCCCCGATCCCCCCTCGAGGCTCCAAAGGAGAGATCTTTTAACTGCTTGCATTTCCCGAGTCAAAGACCTTGTGTTGAGTTGGGACCGGAAACTGAGGATTCCTCTCCAGTGCTGACGTGGATTTTTGGGTACTTCTGGACTCTCCCCAGGGGAGTCAGTCCTCGTCTCGAGTGGGGAAATGCACTTGGGCTTTCCTCCCTAAAGGTGGCAGCAGTGTCATGCTACCCGACGGTGGATCAAGGGATGTGTGGCTTTCCCTGTAGGATTTCCCATGAGGCTTTCCCACGAGGCTAACACACAGGGCTGTCCCACGTGCCACCGTGGTGTGAGTCGATCCTCGACGTGACAGTCAAGGCAGTGCAGGTAAAAGAGTTTCCTTTGGAATGGACTCAGTCCTCTGGGGGACTCTTGGAATGGTGGCACGACCCTGGAGTTCCTCTCGCCTTTCCTGTGGAGAGCGCTTCCTCTTGGATGCGACGGGAATGCCAGGAATTCTTTCCCGACCACGCAGGGAAAGGATCCCTCATCTCGAGCTACAGGAGGAAAAGGGCCTTCTCTGGATGTGCAAGGGACGCTCGCGCTTCCTCTCGAGTGGACAAGGGTATGTCGGGGAACTTCTTGAGTTGCAGCAAGGGTGTGAAGGACCCTATGGAAGTTCCAAAGGTTAGATGTGATTAGCCTCGAGTCGCCTCAGCGGAAATGGGCCTCATCTAGCCTGGAGGGGAGAATCTCCAGGATTTTTCTCGAGTTGCGGTAGGTGCTCTCGATTTACGACGGGGACCACAGGGACCCTATCTGGTGGCCTCAGGAAAGGCCACTCTCCGTGCGAGTTGCTTATTGGCCTCTCAGGATTCCTCTCCCTTCAATGCTGGGGCCTAAGACCTTTTGTGAAGTCGGGGCCGTAAACTGAGAATTATTCTCCAGTGCTGACATGGATCTTGGGGTACTTCTGGAGTCTCCCAGGGGAGTCAGTCCTCGTCTCGAGTTTCTTTCTCGAGTGGAAGCAGTGCACGCACTCGCGTGGATCTGAGCTGTGGGCATGTCGCATATTCCCTCGAGGCTTTCCCTCAAGGCTTTCCCACGAGGCTTCCTACGAGG
>NW_017212770.1:0-16257 GCF_001704415.2 Capra hircus
GGCACGTGGGAGAGCCCTGTGGGAAAGCCTCGTGGGAAGCTCGAGGGAAAGCCACAGATCCCTTGTCCACGCAAGGGAAGCGTGACACTGCTGCTACAGCTGGGAGGAAAGCGCACGTGCATGCCCCACTCGAGACGAGGACTGACTCCCCTGGGAGACTCCAGAAGTACCCAAAATCCATGTCAGCACTGGAGAGGAATCCTCAGCTTCCGGCCCCGACTCCACACAAGGTCTTAGGCCCCGGCATCGACGGGAGAGGAATCACGAGAGGCCCCCTAGCAACACGCATGATAACTGGCCTTTCCTGCGGCCGCCAGAGCGGGTCCCTGAATCCCCGTCGTAACTCGAGAGCACCTGCTGAAACTCGGGAATATCCAGGAGCCTCTCCATTCCAGGCGACATGAGGCCCATTTCCGCTGAGGCATCTCGAGACTAACCACACCTAACCTCTGGAACTTCCAAAGGGTCCTTCACACCCTTGCTGCAACTCAAGAAGTTCCCCGACATACCCGTTCCTCTTCACGTTCTGCCATAATGGTGGTGTCATCTGCATATCTAAGTTGATTGATATTTCTACCGGCAATCTTGATTCCAGCTTATGTATCTTCCATCCCAGCATTTTTCATGATGTACTCTGCATAGAAGTTAAATAAACAGGGTGACAATATACAGCCTTGACATACTCCTTTTCCTTTTTGGAACCAGTCTGTTGTTCCATGTCCTGCTCTAACTGTTGCTTCCTGACCTTCATCCAGATTTCTCAAGAGGCAGGTTAGGTGGTCTGGTATTCCCATCTCTTTCAGAATTGTGGCTAAAACAACAGTATAAGGACCTTTCCGATGTCAGGCCAAGGAATTGTGTTTCCAGTCATTGAGCCACACCTGATCACTGAGCACAAATTCATGAATCTGTTCCTCAAGGGGGAATGATATTCTTTTTTATACAAACTTAGTTACCTGATTTATTACCTTACCTAATTGTTCCATCTGCTGTGAAATCCCACCCCCTTACTTGTGGCAAATCTGCTAACACCTGCCTCACTGTGGGAGGGGGTCTCCCATAGAAAATTTCATAAGGACAACAACTGTGGGAACGTGCGGTTACCCGTAATATGAGTAAGTCTGCCGGAAGCAAGCCCATCCACGTACAGTCAGTCTCTATGATCCATTTTGAAAGTGTCTCTTCAAGAGTTTGGTTGTTTCTTTCCACCATTCCAGAACACTGGGGCCTATATGCTGTATGTAATTTCCACTGATATTTAGAGCTTCACATACCTGTTAATTAACGCGGCTACAAAGACAGGGCCATTGTCGGATTCTATACTGGTTGGAAACCCAAGTCTGGGAATTATTTCTCAAATCAGCGAGCTACTTCATTTTCTTTTTCAGATCAGGTAGGGAAGGCCTCTGCCCAACCGGAGAAGGTACCTACTATTCTAGTAAGTCATGATAACAGGTGACTGCCTTTGCTTCCCCGAAGGACACTCGCTTTCCCTGCATCCTGAGAACTCCACGTCTCAGCCAGTTGGAAAAGCGCTTCTTGGAGGTCATTATTCAGGGGCAACTTCCCCTGGAGCCCGGGGCCATAGGGAGCGGCTCCACACTCCCAGGGAAAGGCAGAGCCACAGCCACACATCTGTCCCATCCCCTTTGCTCTGTAGGAGAGCTCTAGTGAGCCTAGGTCTGTCAGGAAAATTCTTGGCTCCTATGGGGACACATTCTATGTGTGAAACTGCATCCAGGACCTAGGGGCCACAGGGCGCCTGTTTCTCTCGGGGGCGGAGGGGTGGGGGGCCTGAAGCAGTGCGGCCCAGCAACAGCTTCCACATCCATCCAATTGCTCTTTTCTTACCTCTGATAGAACTAGCTTTGTTCCAGCCTTTGGCAATTTGGAGGCAAGCGGGCCCCACTTCCTCCCCAAGGAGGCATGGGACCTACTTTGAGTGGAAAGGCCCCTCACGGAGCTGAACCCAGGAAGGCACCCAGTCATGTCTGACACATTCCTGCATCCTGCTTCTTCATGAGCAATACCGCTATAAGCTAGGCATGTCTTTCCAAGGCTCAGAAAGGACAGGGGAGATGCATGGTGCTGCCTCTGGAATTTCGGTCCTCTGAGCAGACCTGGAGGTCTCCCCTTGAAGGAGCTAACCAGTTTCTTCCAAATACAGGCTTGCAAACACACACTGGGTGGCTGCCTCTTCTTCCCTGAAGGACGATCACTTTCCCCGCATCCTGTGAACTCTGCATCCCAGCCTGCTGGAAAAGCGCTTCTTGGAGGTCATTTTTCAGGGACAATTTTCCCTGGAGCCCGGGGCCGTAGGGAGGGCCCCATGCTCGCTGGGAAAGGCAGAGTCACATCCACAGTCTGTTCTACCCCTTTTGCCCTGTAGGAGAGCTCTAGTGAGCCTAGGTCTGTCAGGAAAATTCTTGGCTCCTATGGGGACACACCCTGTGTGTTAACCTGCATATCGGACCTAGGGGCCACAGGGCGCCTGTTCCTCTCGGGGGGACCCTGAAGTGGTGCGGCCCAGCAACAGCCTGAACATCCATCCGATTGCTCTTTTCTTCCTTCTGATAGAGCTAGCTTTGCTTCTCGCTTTGGCATTTCGGAAGCCAGGGGGAGCCCCACCGCTGTTGTCCTGGGGTCTATTGGAGGTACCGGGTCTATTGGACCCCAGCATGGCACCCGACCCCCTCAGACACACTCCCGCAGCCTCCTTCCCCATGGGCAGGACTGTTCTGACCTAGGAATGTGTTCCCAAGGCTCAGAAAATGCAGGGAGACACACGGCCCTGACTCTGGAACTGAGGCCGTTGGAGCAGGCCTGGAGGTCTGACGTCTGAGACGCCAAACACTTGCTGCAAGATACAGGTGTGAAAACACACTCTCTGGGGCTGCCTTTCCTTCCTCCAAGGAAGAGAGCTTTTCCAGTCTCCTCCGTGCTGAGTCATACAAGGCTGGAAAGGTCTGGCTTCGAGGGCATTTCTCAGCGGCAATGGCCCCTGAGGCCCTGCACCCAGGGAGGGATCCTACCCTCCCAGGGGAAGTCAAAGCAACCTCCAAACAGCTGTTCTCTCATGTTTCCTCTGCAGGAGGGAGCTAGTGAGCCCAGGTCTGTCTGGAACGTTCTTGGATCCTGCGGGGAAATCATCCTGGGAGCCCACCTGGATACCAGTCGTAGGGGCTAAAATTCGCATTTTCCTTCCTTGGAGCCCTAACGCAGTACAGCCTAGCAACTGCTTGAAAATCCATCCTGTTGCTGTTTTCTTCCCTCTGACAGAGCGAGCTTTGCTCCCCATTTGGGGATTTCAGAAGCAAGGTGGTGGCCTGCAACTCCTTGCCTGGGGTCCATTGGAGGTGCAAGGTGCCCTCGACCAGGTGACCCCAGCATGACACCTGGCCCCCTCAGACACACTCCCGCAGCCTGCTTCCCCATGGGCAGGACTGCTCTCACCTAGGAATGTGTTTGCAAGGCCAGGAAACTGCAGGGAGACACAAGGCCCTGATTCTGGCATTGAGTCTGTTGGAACAGGCCTGCAGGTCTTCTGTCTAACAAGCCAAACACTTGCTGCAAGATACAGGCCTGAAAACACACTCTTGGGCTGCCTTTCCTTCCTCCAAGGAAGAGAGTTTTCTCAGCCTCCTGTGGGCTGAGAGTCACACAGGGCTGAAAAGCACTTGCTGGGAGATTATTTTTCATTGGCCATGGCCCCTGAGGCCCTGTGCTCAGGGAGGGCTCCCTCCCTCCCAGGGAAAGTCAAAGGAAGCTCCAAACGGCTGTTCAATCATGTTTCTGAGAGAGTCATTGCCAAGGCAGGTTTCTAAGAAGTTCAAGGGTCCCCAAGGAGAGAGGGGTCTAGAATTCTCAAGGAGGAAGGAAGGACAAACTGTTTTTCCCTCTACATTCCTTAGGATTATATAACAATCATGCATCCTTCTTGAGGACGGTCTCTGGAAAAAACCTTCTGGCTAATCCTGTTATCTTAAAATGTCAATTATGGGAGTAGGTCTAGTGAGTCTTTACAACCTCCAGACATTCTTTTGTTCGTTGTCATAACTTATTGGAGAGTATATAACTCCATTACTAACACTAGCAAGGGGGTACGCTTTCTGCCCCTTGTGATGTCTCTGTCAGAAGCTTTCTCTATCTCCTTTCTCCTTTAATAAAACTCTATTGCACAAAAGCTCTGAGCAATCAAGCCTCGTCTTGGGCCCTGGATTGAATTCTTCTCCTCCATAAGCCAAGAATCCCAGCATCTTTTCGTGGTTCAGCAACAATATTTCATTTCCTCTGCAGGAGAGAGCTAGTGAGCTTAGGTCTGTCTGGAACATTCTTGAATCCTGTGGGGAAAATATCCTGTGCACACATCTGGATACTGGGCCTAGAGGCCAAAATTCGCATTTCTTTCCCGGGGAGCCCTAACGTGGTGTGACTTAGCAACTGCTTGAAAATCCATCCCATTGCTGTTTTCCTCCTTCTGACAGAGCTAGCTTTGTTCCCTGCTTTGGGATGTCTCAACCGAAGGGCCGGTCCATAGCTACTCGCCTGGGGCCCATTGGATGTGCAAGGTGCCCTCGACTAGGTGACCCTAGCATGGCACTCAGCCCGCTCAGACACACTCCCGAGGCTTCTTTCTCATGGGAAGCACTGCTCCAACCTAGGAATGTGTCTGCAATGCTTGGAAAGTGCAGTGAGACACACAGCCCTGACTCTGCAATTGAGGCCCTCAGAGCAAGCCTGCAGCTCTGATGTCTGAGAAGCAAAACACTTGCTGCAAAGAGAGGCCTGAAAACACACTCTCTGTGGATGACTTTCCTTCCTCTAAGGAAGATAGTTTTCCCAGTCTCCTGCTTCCTGAATGTCACACAGCTGGAATGCGCTTGCTTGGAGGTCGTGATTCAGTGGCAATGACCCCTGAGGCCCTTTGCCCAGGGAGGGCTCCCACACTCACAGGCAAATCAAAGCAACTTCCAAGTGAGTCAGCTCTTCACATCAAGTGGCCAAAGTATTGGACTTTCAGGTTCAGTATTAGTCCTTCCAATGTATATTCAGACCTGATTTCCTTTAGGATGGAGTGGTTGCGTCTCCTTGTAGTCTAAGCGACCTACAAGCATCTTCTCCAACACCACAGTTCAAAAGCATCCAATTTTCAGCTGTCACTTTCTTTATAGTACATCTTTCATATCCATCCATGACATATGGAAAAACCATAGCCTTGACTGGATGGATCTTTGTTGGCAAAGCAACGTCTCGGCTTTTTAATATGCTGTCTAGTTTGGTCATCACTTTTCTTCCAAGTCATAAATACGTTTTAAGTTCATGGAGGCAGACATCACCTGCAGTGATTTCCAAGCCCCCCAAAATAGTCTGCTGCTGTTTCCAATGTTTTCCCATCTATTTGCCATGAAGTGATGAGACTGGATGCAATGATTTTAGTTTTCTGAATGCTGAGCTTTAAGCTAACTTTTTCACTCTCCTCTTTCACTTTCATCAGGAGACTCTTTAGTTCTTCTTCACTTTCTGCCATAAGGGTGGTGTCATCTGCATATCTGAGATTCTTGATATTTCTCCCGGCAATCTGGATTCCAGCGTGTGCTTCCTCCAGCCCAGTGTTTCTCATGATGTACTCTGCATATAAGTTAAATAAGCAGGGTGACAATACACTGCCTTGACATATTCCTTTTCCTATTTAGAACCAGTCTGTTGTTCCATGTCCAGTTCGAACTGTTTCTTCCTGACCTGCATACAGGTTTCTCAAGAGACAGGTCAGGTGGTCTGGTATTCCCATCTCTTTCAGAATTTTTCCCAGTTTATTGTGATCCACACAGTCAAAGGCTTTGGCATAGTCAATAAAGCAGAAATAGATGTCTTTTTTTCTGGAACTCTCTTGCTTTTTCAATGATCCAGTGGATGTTGGCAGTTTGATCTCTGGTTTCTCTGCATGTTTTAAATCCCTCTTGAACATTTGGAAGTTCACAGTTCATGTGAACTTGGAGAATTTTGAGCATTACTTTACTAGTGTGTGAGATGAGTGCAATTGTGCAGCAGCTTGAATATTCTTTGTCATTGCCTTTCTTTGGGATTGGAATGAAAACTGACCTAATGACTAGATGTTTTCAATTGCATATGCTGAAAGAACTGGCTGTGCAGTTTTGAAGAAAAAAAAATCATTTTAACCCATTTTCTCTGAAGTGCAAGGCATATCATGGCCATCCCTGAATCATAAAGTCACCTTTTCTTTATGTAGTCATAGTTTCATGCCTAAATTATAGGCCAACTCGTGCTCAAATGGACTCTGATGTCAGGGGCAGATCAACTAATAAAAAGCTTGGATTGTCCCTCTGGAGGAAAGTGAGATCTTGGTCCCACGAGAAGAATCTGAAAGGGTTAAGGGAACTTGCAAGAGTGGGGAAAGCTTAGTCCATCCTACATGTACCAAAATCTTAAATAAGGCTTATTTACTTTACCGAAGTAAAAAAACAGATGATGAAAACAATTATAAATCAATGAAAGGTAAAGAAATCCATAGTCTGTTATCAAAAATTGCATTCTAAGAAAACTTTGTTCTCTTAACCTAGAGAGGAGCCTAAATTCCATCTGGTACCAGCTTACCAGAAGACAAACAAACAAACAAACAAATTATCGGTAAGCTTAAAAAAAGTATATTCCATATATCTTGAAGTAGCAGTATTTCTGCAAAGGCATCAGTGTGAAACCATAGAGGACATGGTTAAAACCTGATTAAATAGAAATTGACAATGTAATCTGGTCACTGCTGCGACTTGAAATGCTTTAATATGATAACTGGAATTATAACTGACAGCATTTGACCAGGACATATCAGATTTTCACGGATGTCAGATAATTTCTAGGATATCTATATTAGGAACTGAAGGAATCTTTGAACCTAGGAAAGAAAACAACAGTCTCAAAGGCCCTTGCTGAATCATCTATCAGCAAGGAATGTCTTTGCAAGGATCGCAAAGTGAAGGGAAAATACACCGACCTGCCTCTGCAACTTTGGTCCTCTGAGCAGATCTGGAGGTCTCCCTTTGTATAAGCTAACCTGTTCCTTCCAAATAGAGGTTTGCAACACAAACAAGTGGCCGCCTATTCTTCCCCGAAGGAGGCTCTCTTTCCCCACATCCTGCGAACTCCCTTTCCCAGCCTCCTGGAAAAGCGCTTCTTGCAGTTCCTTTCAGAAAATCCTATGGACGGAGAAGCCTGGTAGGCTGCAGTCCGTGGGGTCGCTGAGGGTCGGACACGACTGAGCGACTGCACTTTCATTTTCACTTTCATGCATTGGAGAAGGCAATGGCAACCCACTTACTGTTCTTGCCTGGAGAATCCCAGGGACGGGGGAAGCCTAGTGGGCTACCGTCTATGGCGTCGCACAGAGTCGAACACGACTGAAGCAACTTAGCAGCAGCAGCAGCAGCAGTTCCTTTCTTAGGGGCAGTTATCCCTGAGATTGGGACCTGGAAAGGCAGAGCCACCTCCACACACACGTCTTTTCTGTCCCCTTTCCTCTGGAGGAGAGCTCTAGTGAGCCTAGGTCTGTCAGGAAAATTCTTGGCTTTGACGGGATCCCACCCAGTGTGTGAACCTGCATACCCGACCTAGGGGCCACAGGCACCTGTTTTGCTCGAGTGGGTCCTGGAGGGGTGCAGCATAGCAAGAGCTTAAAAATCCATCCAATTTGTCTTTTTTTTTTTTTACCTCGGAGAGAACGAGTTTGCTCCACCTCCACCCTTTGGCAGTGTGGAGGGAAGAGGGCACCACCCTCTCCCAAAGGGGACATAGGGCCTACCAGGAGAGAAAGGCCCCTTGAGGAGCTGAGCCCAGGTAGGCAGCCAGTGATGTCAAGCACACTCCCGCTGCTTGCTTCTTCATGGGCACTCCCACGATCTGCTAGGAATGTCTTTGCAAGGATCTCAAAGGGAAGGGGAGATACATGGCCCTGTCTCTGGAACTTCAGTCCTCGGAGCAGATCTGGAGGTCTTGAGTTGTATAAGCAAACCTGTTCCTTCCAAATAGAGGCTTGCAAACACACCCCCGGTGGTTGCCTCTTCTTCCCCGAAGAAGTCTTTCTTTCCCCACATGCTGCGAACTCCCTGTCCCAACCTCCAAGAATAGCGCTTCTTGCCATTCCTTTCTTAGAGGCAGTTATCCCTGAGCTTGGGGCCGTAGGGAGTAGCCCCACACTCACAGGCAAAGGCAAAGACTCCTCCATACATCTCCTCTATCCCCTTTGCTCTGGAGGAGAGCTCTAGTGAGCCTAGGTCTTTCAGGAAAATTCTTGGCTTGGACAGGATCTCACCCTGTTTGTGAACCTGCATACCCAACCAGGGGCCACAGAGCACCTGTTTCAGTAAAGTGGGCCCTGAAAGGGTGCAGCCTAGCAAGAGCTTGAAAATCCATTCAATTGCTGTTTTTGTACCTCTGACAGAGCGAGCTTGGCTCCACCCTTTGGCAGTGAGGAGAAAAGAGGCATGACACCCTCCCCAAGGGGACATGGGGCCTACTTCGAGAGGAAAGGCCCCTTGTGGAGCTGAGGCCAGGAAGGCACACAGTCGTGTCAAACACACTCCCACTGCTTGCTTCTTCAGGGGCACTCCCGCTATCAGCTAGGAATGTCTTTGCAATGATCACAAAGGGAAGGGGAGATACAGGGCCCTGCTTCTGGACCTCCGGTGCTCTGAGCAAATCTCGAGGTCTCCCGTTGTTGGTCAAGGTCAAGGTCAAGTTCAAGTTCAAGGTCAAGGTCAAGGTCAAGTTCAAGTTCAAGTTCAAGCTCAAGATCAAGTTGAAGTTTAAGTTCAAGTTCAAGGTCAACTTCAAGTTCAAGGTCAAGGTCAAGTTCAGGGTCAAGTTCAAGTTCAAGGTCAAGCTCAAGTTCAAGTTCAAAGTGAAGTTCAAGGTCAAGGTCAAGGTCAAGTTCAAGTTCAAGGTCAAGTTCAAGTTCAAGTTGAAGTTCAAGGTCAAGGACAAGTTCAAGTTGAAGTTCAAATTCAAGTTCAAGTTCAAGGTCAAGTTCAAGTTCAAGTCAAGTTCAAGTTCAAGGTCAAGTTCAAGTTCAATGTCAAGGTCAAGATCAAGTTCAAGTTCAAGGTCAAGTTCAAGTTCAAAGTCAAGTTCAAGGTCAAGGTCAAGTTCAAGTTCAAGTTCAAGTTCAAGTTCAAGGTCAAGTTCAAGTTCAAGTCAAGTTCAAGGTCAAGGTCAAGGCCAAGTTCAAGGTCAAGGTCAAGTTCAAGGTCAAGGTCAAGTTCAAGTTCAAGGGCAGGGCAAGGCCAAGCCCAAGACCAAGGCAAGGGCAACGGCAACGCCAAGGGCAAGGCCAAGGCCCAGGCCAAGGCAAAGGCCAAGGCCACCAAAGCGAAGCCCAAACCCCGTAACGCCTGACAAAAGGCAGAAGCCACTAGTCCCCTGTGCAGAGGAAGCCACTGAAGGCAGCAAGGCCACCGAGCTCCCCGACTCCCATTCCCACATGAAGATGTGAGGATAAAGGGCCTCATCCCAGCAAAGCACCCGCTCCCACCACCCCCAACCCCGGCCCCCGCCCCCCGCAGCACGCCCCCTGAAACAACACTGTCTTCCCAGAAAAGAGAACGGAGAAGCCATGTGTGTGCCAAAGGAGCAAGATGAACGAACGATGCCACGCCCTCCGAATTTGGGCACACCTGACGCCTCGGAACCCCGGGCCTGGCTGATGGGTCCCAGCCGTTCTCGGGTGGGAGGGGGGTCAACACATTGGCCGAGAGCCCTTGCCCAGGCCACCCGCAAATCCACTGAGATGTGATCCGACCAAAGGGACCGAGGGCAAACGTACCGCTTGAGGTGCTGGAGGAGCCGGACGAAGCCATGGTGGGAGAGGCACACGGGCACGCTGCAGACTGCTGGCCGAGTGGGCGGGGACCCAGCAGCTCAGGACTCTGGAGAACGGGAGGCGTCTCCGCCACCATTGACGTCAATAGGGTTTGGGTGGGTAGATGGAGGGGGCCGCCCCGGCCTCTTTCCAAGCAGAGACCCTGGACGGAGTCCCGTGGAGCGAGTGGGCTTTTCCCGGGAACGGCTGTGCCCTGGACCGCCAAGATCCCCGTTGGGGTGGGCGGGCAGTTCGGGGGCTTTGGTTTGTGGCCCTCCCTCGCAGCGGGGGGTGGGTTCAACCCCGAGTGGATCAATCAGGGGCCCTCAGCAGTGCCAAGGGAACTCACCACCCAGGAAACGCCCCTAGGTCCCTTTGAATTGGCCACCAACGCCCCCTTTCCCAGCCTGCCTTGCTCTGGGATTTCCCGCCTTTTCACATTCCACAGGTCCCTGGTCCTCGACTGTCCCCCGCTGGCTCCTCCGAGGCATTCCGGGACACCAGACGCTCTCTCCAGCGCCTCCACCTAGATGCCTCGCTGTCCTCGCCTCCGTTTCCCCCATGCCCCCTCCCCAACTCCTCCGTGGGCTCTTGGCATCCTTTCCCTACAGCAGTCCCAGAGTGCCACCGCTGAGGGCTTTGAGTTGCCTGGAGCCCAAGGCTCCGGCCAGAGACCTGAGGGGCCAGCGTCTGGACTGGCAGCTAATGCCATTTGGGGCTTTTCTCACGTGGAGCCTGAGGCCCGCACGTCCGCGGGCAACCCCCCAGCGTGAGTGCCCTGGAGATACCCGCCCAAGGGGACAGTGTATCCCCTACTGTGGGGAAGGAGGTTCCTGTTTTCCCTGCACTGGTTCGACTTTCACGCCGAATATCGACTCACACCATGGTGGCAAGTGGAATAGCCCTGTGGGAAAGCCTCATGGGAAAGACTCCAGGGAAAGCCACAGATTCCTTGATCCACGAGAAGGGAAGCGTGATACTGCTGCTACCGCTCGGGAGGAAAGCGCACGTGCATGCCCCCACTCGAGACGAGGACTGACTCCCCTGGGGAGACTCCAGAAGTACCCCAAGATCCATGTCAGCACTGGAGAGGAATCCGCATGTTCCGGCACCGACTCCACACAAGGTCTTAGGCCTCGGCATTGACGGGAGAGGAATCCCGAGAAGGCCCCCGAGCAACCTCGCATGGGGACTGGCCTTTCCTGAGGCCACCAGAGCGGTGTCCCTGAGGTCCGTGTCGTAAGTCGAGAGCACCTGCCGCAACTCGAGAAAATCCAGGAGGTTCTCCCCTCCAGGTGAGATGAGGCCCATTTCCGCTGAGGCGTTTCGAGGCTATTCACACCTAAACTCTGGAACTTCCAAAGGGTCCTTCACACCCTTGCTGCAACTCAAGAAGTTCCCCGACATACCCGTCTCCACTCGAGAGGAAGTACGAGAGCCCGCCCACATCCAGAGGAGCCCAGTTTCCGCCTCCTAGCTGGACAGGAGGGATCCTTTCCCTGCGTGCTCGGGAAAGAATTCCCGGCGTTTCCGTCGCAATCTCAAGAGGAGGCGCTCTCCACAGGAAAGGCGAGAGAAACTCCAGGGTCGTGCCACCATTTCCAGAGTCCCCCAAATGTCTCAGTCCATTCCAGGGAAACCTGTTTTCCCTGCACTGCCTCCACTTTCAAGCCGAGGATCGAGTCACACCACGGTGGTACGTGGGACAGCCCTGTGGGAAAGCCTCGTGGGAAAGCCTCGTGGGAAAGCCTCGAGGGAAAGCCACAGATCCCTTGATCCACGCGAAGGGAAGCGTGACACTGCTGCTAGAGCTCGGGAGGAAAGCGCACGTGCATGCCCCCACTCGACACGAGGACTGACTCCCCTGGGGAGACTCCAGAAGTACCCCAAGATCCATGTCAGCACTGGAGAGGAATCCTCAGGTTCCGGCACCGACTCCACACAAGGTCTTAGGCCCCGACTTCGACGGGAGAGGAATCCCGAGAGGCCCCCGAGCAACTCGCATGGGGACTGGCCTTTCCTGAGGCCACCAGAGCGGGTCCCTGAGGTCCCCGTCGTAAGTCGAGAGCACCTGCCGCAACTCGAGAAAATCCAGGAGGTTCTCCCCTCCAGGCGAGATGAGGCCCATTTCCGCTGAGGCGTCTCGAGGCTAATCACACCTAACCTCTGGAACTTCCAAAGGGTCCTTCACACCCTTGCTGCAACTCAAGAAGTTCCCCGACATACCCGTCTCCACTCTAGAGGAAGCACGAGAGTCCCGCCCACATCCAGAGGAGCCCCGTTTCAGCCTCCTAGCTCGAGAGGAGGGATCCTTTCCCTGCGTGGTCGGGAAAGAATTCCCGGCATTTCCGTCGCATCTCAAGAGGAGGCGCTCTCCACAGGAAAGGCGAGAGGAACTCCAGGGTCGTGCCACCATTCCCAGAGTCCCCCAGATGTCTCAGTCCATTCCAGGGAAACCTGTTTTCCCTGCACTGCCTCCGACTTTCAAGCCGAGGATCGACTCACACCACGGTGGCACGTGGGACAGCCCTGTGGGAAAGCCTCGTGGGAAAGCCTCGGTGGGAAAGCCTCGAGGGAAAGCCACAGATCCCTTGATCCACGCGAAGGGAAGCGTGACACTGCTGCTACAGCTCGGAAGGAAAGCGCACGTGCATGCCCCCACTCGAGACGAGGACTGACTCCCCTGGGGAGACTCCAGAAGTACCCCAAGATCCATGTCAGGCACTGGAGAGGAATCCTCAGGTTCCGGCACCGACTCCACACAAGATCTTAGGCCCCGCATCGACGGGAGAGGAATCCCGAGAGGCCCCCGAGCAACTCGCATGGGGACTGGCCTTTCCTGAGGCCACCAGAGCGGGTCCCTGAGGTCCCCGTCGTAAGTCGAGAGCACCTGCCGCAACTCGAGAAAATCCAGGAGGTTCTCCCCTCCAGGCGAGATGAGGCCCATTTCCGCTGAGGCGTCTCGAGGCTAATCACACCTAACCTCTGGAACTTCCAAAGGGTCCTTCACACCCTTGCTGCAACTCAAGAAGTTCCCCGACATACCCGTCTCCACTCGAGAGGAAGCACGAGAGTTCCGCCCACATCCAGAGGAGCCCCGTTTCCGCCTCCTAGCTCGAGAGGAGGGATCCTTTCCCTGCGTGTCGGGAAAGAATTCCGCGGCTTTCCCGTCGCATCTCAAGAGGAGGCGCTCTCCACAGGAAAGGCGAGAGGAACTCCAGGGTCGTGCCACCATTCCCAGAGTCCCCCAGATGTCTCAGTCCATTCCAGGGAAACCTGTTTTCCCTGCACTGCCTCGACTTTCAAGCCGAGGATCGACTCACACCACGGTGGCACGTGGGACAGCCCTGTGGAAAGCCTCGTGGGAAAGCCTCGTGGGAAAGCCTCGAGGGAAAGCCACAGATCCCTTGATCCACGCGAAGGGAAGCGTGACACTGCTGCTACAGCTCGGGAGGAAAGCGCACGTGCATGCCCCCACTCGAGACGAGGACTGACTCCCCTGGGGAGACTCCAGAAGTACCCCAAGATCCATGTCAGCACTGGAGAGGAATCCTCAGGTTCCGGCACCGACTCCACACAAGATCTTAGGCCCCGGCATCGACGGGGAGAGGAATCCCGAGAGGCCCCGAGCAACTCGCATGGGGACTGGCCTTTCCTGAGGCCACCAGAGCGGGTCCCTGAGGTCCCCGTCGTAAGTCGAGAGCACCTGCCGCAACTCGAGAAAATCCAGGAGGTTCTCCCCTCCAGGCGAGATGAGGCCCATTTCCGCTGAGGCGTCTCGAGGCTAATCACACCTAACCTCTGGAACTTCCAAAGGGTCCTTCACACCCTTGCTGCAACTCAAGAAGTTCCCCGACATACCCGTCTCCACTCGAGAGGAAGCACGAGAGTCCCGCCCACATCCAGAGGAGCCCCGTTTCCGCCTCCTAGCTCGAGAGGAGGATCCTTTCCCTGCGTGGTCGGGAAAGAATTCCCGGCGTTCCCGTCGCATCTCAAGAGGAGGCGCTCTCCACAGGAAAGGCCGAGAGGAACTCCAGGGTCGTGCCACCATTCCCAGAGTCCCCCAGATGTCTCAGTCCATTCCAGGGAAACCTGTTTTCCCTGCACTGCCTCGACTTTCAAGCCGAGGATCGACTCACACCACGGTGGCACGTGGGACAGCCCTGTGGGAAAAGCCTCGTGGGAAAGCCTCGTGGGAAAGCCTCGAGGGAAAGCCACAGATCCCTTGATCCACGCGAAGGGAAGCGTGACACTGCTGCTACAGCTCGGAGAGGAAAGCGCACGTGCATGCCCCCACTCGAGACGAGGACTGACTCCCCTGGGGAGACTCCAGAAGTACCCCAAGATCCATGTCAGCACTGGAGAGGAATCCTCAGGTTCCGGCACTGACTCCACACAAGGTCTTAGGGCCCAGCCATCGACGGGAGAGGAACCCAGTCCCCCGAGAAGGCCACCGGAGCAACTCGCATGGGGACTGGCCTTTCCTGAGGCCACCAGAGCGGGTCCCTGAGGTCCCCGTCGTAAGTCGAGAGCCACCTGCCGCAACTCGAGAAATTCCAGGAGGTTCTCCCCTCCAGGCGAGATGAGGCCCATTTCCGCTGAGGCGTCTCGAGGCTAATCACATCTAACCATCTGGAACTTCCAAAGGGTCCTTCACACCCTTGCTGCAACTCAAGAAGTTCCCCGACATACCCTGTACTCCACTCGAGAGGAAGCACGAGAGTCCGCACCCACATCCAGAGGAGCCCCGTTCCGCCTCCTAGCTCGAGAGGAGGGATCCTTTCCCTGCGTGTCGTCGGAAAGAATTCCCGGCGTTCCCGTCGCATCTCAAGAGGAGGCGCTCTCCACAGGAAAGGCGAGAGGAACTCCAGGGTCGTGCCACCATTCCCAGAGTCCCCAGATGTCTCAGTCCATTCCAGGGAAACCTGTTTTCCCTGCACTGCCTCGACTTTCAAGCCGAGGATCGACTCACACCACGGTGGCACGTGGGACAGGCCCTGTGGGAAAGCCTCGTGGGAAAGCCTCGTGGGAAAGCCTCTGGAGAGGCGAGAAAGCCACAGATCCCTTGATCCTCACGAAGGGAAGCGTGACACTGCTGCTACAGCTCGGGAGGAAAGCGCACGTGCATGCCCCCACTCGAGATGAGGACTGACTCCCCTGGGGAGACTCCAGAAGTACCCCAAGATCCTGTCAGCACTGGAGAGGAAATCCTCAGGTTCCGGCACCGACTATCCACACAAGGATCTTAGGCCCCAGCATCGACGGGAGAGGAATCCCGAGAGGCCCCGAGCAACTCGCATGGGGACTGGCCTTTCCTGATGCCACCAGAGCCGGGTCCCTGTAGGTCCCGTCGTAAGTCGAGAGCACCTGCCGCAACTCGAGAAAATCCAGGAGGTTCTACCCCTCCAGGCGAGATGAGGCCCATTTCCGCTGAGGTCGTCTCGAGGCTAATCACACCTAACCTCTGGAAATTCCAAAGGGTCCTTCACACCCTTGCTGCAACTCAAGAAGTTCCCCGACATACCCGGTCTCCACTCGAGAGGAAGCACGAGAGTTTCCGCCACATCCAGAGAGCCCCGTTTCCGCTCCTCTCGAGCGGAGGGATCCCTTTCCTGGCGTGGTTCGGAAAGAATTCCCCGGCGTTCGCTCGTCGCATCCTCAAGAGCAGGCGCTTCTCCACCGGAAAGGCGAGAGACCTCCAGGGTCGGCCAAACCATTTCGCCAGAGTCCCAGATGTCCAATCCATTCCAGAGAAAAACTTTTTCCCTGCACTGTGTCGACTTTCAAGCCGAATCGACTCACACACCGGTGGCCGTGGGACAGCTCCTGTGGAAAAAGCCCTCGTGGGAAAGCCTCATGGGAAATCCTCGGAGGGAAAGCCACATATCCCTTGATTCCACTGCGAACGTAGAGCCACACCTGCTGCAGCAGTTCAGGAGGGAAAGCGCACGTGCATGGCCCCCCTCGGAGCAGCGACTGACTGCCCTGGGGAGACTCCAGAAGTACCCCAAGATCTGTCAGCAACTGGAAGAGGAATCCTTATGTTTCCGGCACAGACTCCTCACAAGTCTTATGGGCCCCAGAATCGAACGGGAGAGGAATTTCTGAGAGGCCGCCAAGCAACTCCATGGGGACTGGCCTTTCCTGAGCCAACCGATGGCCGGGTCGCCTGAGGTTCCGGTCGTAAGTCGAGAGCCCCTGCCGCAAACTGCGAGAAAAGTCTCAGAAGGTTCTCTCTCCCAGCGAGATGAGGCCCATTTTCCCGCTGAGCGTCCTCGAGTTAATCACATCTGAGCAGTCAGGAATGACCTTCCAAAGGTCCTTCCACCCTTACTTGGCACTCAAGAGTTCCCGAGAATGCCCGTCTCCAATTAGAGGAGAGCAGAAGTCCC
>NW_017212771.1:0-16257 GCF_001704415.2 Capra hircus
AGGCTTTCCCACAGGGCTGTCCAAGTGCCACCGTGGTGTGAGTCGATCTTCAGCTTGAAAGTCGAGGCAGTGCAGGGAAAACAGGTTTCCCTAGAATGGACTGAGACATCTGGGGGACTCTGGGAATGGTGGCACGACCCTGGAGTTCCTCTGGCCTTTCCTGTGGAGAGCGCTCCACTGGAGATGCGACGGGAACGACGGGAATTCTTTCCCGACCATGCAGGGAAAGGATCCCTCCTCTCGAGCTAGGAGGCGAAAACGGGGCTCCTCTGGATGGTTCAGGACTCTCGTGCTTCCTCTTGAGTGGAGACGGGTATGTGCGGGGAACTTGCTGAGTTCCAACAATGGTGTGAAGGACCCTTTGTAGGTTCCAGAGTTTAGGTGTGATAAGCCTCGAGACGCCTCAGCAGAATTGGGCTTCATCTCGCCTGGAAGGGAGAACCTCCTGGATTTTCTCGTGTTGGGGCAGCTATTCTCGACTTACGACGGGGACCTCAGGACCCGCTCTGGTGGCCTCAGGAAGGCCAGTCCCCATGCGAGTAATACGGCGTCCTCTAGGTCCTCCTCTCCCGTCGATGCCGGGGCCTAAGACCTTGTGTGGAGTCGGTGCCGGAACCTTAGGATTCCCTCCAGTGCTGACATGGATCTTGGGATACCTTCTGGAGTCTCCCCAGGGGAGTCAGTCTTCGTCACGTGTGGGGACATGCACTGTGCGCTTTCCTCTTGAGCTGTAGCAGCAGTGTCACGCTTCCCTTCGCCGGGATCAAGGGATCTGTGTCTTTCCCTCGATGCTTTCCCACCAGGCTTTCCCACGAGGCTTTCCCACAGGGCTGTCCCAAGTGCCACCATTGGTGTGAGTCGATCCTCGGCTTTAAAAGTGGAGGCAGTGCAGGGAAAATAGTTTTTCCTGGAATGGGACTGAGACATCTGGGGACTCTTGGAATGGTGGCCCGACCCTGGAGTTCCTCTCGCCTTTCCTGTGGAGAGCGCCTCCTCTTGAAATGTGACGGCAACGCCGGCGATTCTTTCCCGAACACAGTGGAAAGGATCCCTCCTCTCGAGATAGGAGGCGGGAAACGGGGGCTCCTCTGGATGTGGGCAGAACTCTCGTGCTTCCTCTCGAGTGGAGACGGGTTATGTCGGGGAACTTCTTGAGTTGCAGCAAGGGTGTGAAAGACCCTTTCGAAGTTCCAGAGTTTAGGTGTGATTAGCCTCGAGATGCCTTAGAGGAAATGGGCCTCATTTAGCCTGGAGGGGAGAACCTCCTGGATTTTCTCGAGTTGCAGCAGGTGCTCTAGCCTTACGATGGGGACCTCAGGGACCCGCTCTGGTGGCCTCCGGAAAGGCCAGTCCCCATGCGATTTGTTCGGGGGCCTCTCGGGATTCCTCTCCCGTCGATTCCGGGGCCTAAGACGTTGTGTGGAATCGGTGCCTGAACCTGAGGATTCCTCTCCAGTGCTGACATGGATCTTGGGTTACTTCTGGAGTCTCCCCAGGGGAGTCAGTCCTCGTCTCGTGTGGGGGCATGCAGTGGCGCTTTCCTTCAGAGCTGTAGCAGCAGTGTCACGCTTCCCTTCGCGTGGATCAAGGAATCTGTGGCTTTCCCTCGAGGTTTTCCCACGAGGCTTTCCCACGAGGCTTTCCCACGAGGCTTTCCCACAGGGCTGACCCACGTGTCACCGTCGTGTGAGTCGATCCTCGGCTTGAAAGTCGAGGCAGTGCAGGGAAAACAGGTTTCCCTGGAATGTCCTGAGACATCTGGGGGACTCTGGGGAATGGTGGCACGACCCTGGAGTTCCTCTCGCCTTTCCTGTGGAGATCGCCTCCTCTTGAGATGCGAGGGGAATGCCGGGAATTCTTTCCCGACCACGCAGTGAAAGGATCCCTCCTCTCGAGCCATGAGGTGGAAACGAGGCTCCTCTGGATGTGGTGGGACTCTCGTGCTTCCTCTCGACTGGAGACGGGTATGTCGGGGAAATTCTTGAGTTGCAGCAAGGGTTTGAAGGACTCCTTGGAAGTTCCATAGGTTAGGTGTGATTAGCCTCGAGACGCCTCAGCGGAAATTGGCCTCATCTCTCCTGGAAGGGAGAACCTCCTGGAATTTCTCGGAGTTGCGGCAGGTGCTCTCGACTTACGACGGGGACCTCAGGGACCCTCTCTGGTGGCCTCAGGAAAGGCCAGTCCCCATGCGAGTTGCACGGCGGCATCTCGGGATTCCTCTCCCGTCGATGCCCGGCCTAAGACCTTGTTTGGAGTCGGTGCTGGAACCTGAGGATTCCTCTCCAGTGTTGACATGGATCTTGGGGTACTTCTGGAGTCTCCCCGGGGAGTCAGTCCTCGTCTCGAGTGGGGGCATGCACGTGCGATTTCCTCCCGAGCTGTAGCAGCAGTGTCACGCTCCCCTTCACGTGGATCAAGGGATCTGTGGCTTTCCCTCGAGGCTTTCCCATGAGACTTTCCCACGAGGCTTTCCCACAGGGCTGTCCCACGTGCCACCGTCGTGTGAGACGATCCTCGGCTTGAAAGTCGAGGCAGTGCAGGGAAAACAGGTTTCCCTGGGAATGTCCTGAGACATCTGGGGGACTCTGGGAATGGTGGAACGACCCTGGAGTTCCTCACGCCTTTTCCTGTGTAAAGCGTCCCCTCTTGAGATGCGACGGGAACGCCGAGAATTCTTTCCCGACCACGGAGGGAAAGGATCCCTCCTCTCGAGCTATGACGCAGAAACGGGGGCTCCTCTGAATGTGGGCGGGGACTCTCGTGCTTCCTCTCGAGTGGAGACGGGTATGTTGGGGATCTTCTTGAGTTGCAGCAAGGGTGTGAAGGACCCTTTGGAAGTTCCAGAGGTTAGGAGTGATTAGCCTTGTGACACCTCAGCGGAAATGGGCCTCATCTCGCCTGGAAGGGAGAACCTCCTGTATTTTCTCAAGTTGCTGCAGGTGCTCTCATCCTACGACAGGGACCTCAAGGATCCGCTCTGGTGGCCTCAGGAAAGGACAGTCCCCATGTGAGTTGCTCGGGGGCCTCTCGGGATTCCTCTCCCGTCGATGCCAGGGCCTAAGACCTTGTGTAGTCGGTTGCCGGAACCTGAGGATTCTTTCCAGTGCTGACATGGAACTTGGGGTACTTCTGGAGTCTCCACAGGGGAGTCAGTCCTCGTCTCGAGTAAGGGCATGCACGTGAACTTTCCTCCCGAGCTGTAGCAGCACTGTCAAGCTTCCATTCGCGTGGATCAAAGCATCTGTGGCTTTCCCTCGAGGCTTTCCCACGAGACTTTCCCACGAGGCTTTCCCACCAGGCTTTCCCACAGGGCTGTCCCACGTGCCACCGAGGTGTGAGTCGATCCTCGGCTTGAAAGTCGAGGCAGTGCAGGGAAAACAGGTTTCCCTGGAATGGACTGAGACATCTGGGGACTCTGGGAATGGGTGCACGAATCTGGAGTTCCTCTCGCCTTTCCTGTGGATAGCGCCTCCTCTTGAGATGAGTCGGGAACTCCGGGAATACTTGACCGACCACTCAGTGAAAGGATCCCTCCTCTCGAGCTAGGAGGCAGTAACGGGGCTACTCTGGATGTGGGCGGGACTCTCGTGCTTCCTCTCGAGTGGAGAGGGGTATTTCGGGGAACTTCTTGAGTTGCAGCTAGGGTTTGAAGGCCCGTTTGTTAGTTCCAGACGCTTGTTGATAAGCCTCGAGACGCCTCATCGGATATGGGCCACATCTCGCCTGGAGGGGAGAACCTCCTGGATTTTCTCGAGTTGCAGCAGGAGCTTTGACTTACGACTTGGACCTCAGAGACCCGCTCTGTTGGCCTCATGAAAGGCCAGTCCCCATGCAAGTTGCTCGGGCACTCTCCACAGGAAACGCGAGAGGAACTCCAGTGTCGTGCCACCATTCCCAGAGTTCCACAGATGTCTCAGTCCATTCCAGGGAAACCTGTTTTCCTTGCACTGCCTTGACTTTTCAAGCCTAGGATCGAGTCACACCACGGTGCCACGTGGGACAGCCCACTGGGAAAGCCTCGTGGGAAAGCCTCGTGGGAAAGCCTCGAGGGAAAGCCACAGATTCCTTGATCCACGCGAAGGGAAGCATGACACTGCTAGGGACCCACTCCCCTGGGGAGTCACTCTGGTGGCCTCAGGAAAGGCCAGTCCCCATGCGAGTTGCTCGGGGGCCTCTCGGGATTCCTCTCTCGTCGATGCCGGGGCCTAAGATCTTGTTTGGAGTCGGTGCCGGAACCTGAGGATTTCTGTCCAGTGCTGACATGGATCTTGGGGTACTTCTGGAGTCTCCCCAGGGGAGTCAGTCCTCGTCCGAGTGGGGGCATGCACGTCCGCTTTCCTCCAGAGCTGTAGCAGCAGAGTCTCGCTTCCCTTCGCGTGGATCAAGGGATCTGTGGCTTTCCCTCGAGACTTTACCACGAGGCTTTCCCACGGGGCTTTCCCATTGGGCTGTCCCACGTGCCACCGTGGTGTGAGTCGATGCTCGGCTTGAAAGTCGAGGCAGTGCAGGGAAAACACATTTCCCTGGAATGGACTGAGACATCTGTGGGACTCAGGTAATGGTGTCACGACCCTGGAGTTCCCCTCGTCTTTCCTGTCGAAAGCGCCTCCTCTTGAGATGCGACCGGAACGCCGGGAATTCTTTCCCGAACACGCAGGGAAAGGATCCCTCCTCTAGAGCTAGGAGGCGGACACGGGGCTCCTCTGGATGTGGGCGGGACTCTCGAGCTTCCTCTCGAGTGGAGACGGGTATGTCGGGGAACTTTTTTAGTTGCAGTAAGGATGTGAAGGACCCTTTGTAAGTTCCAGAGGTTAGGTGTGATTGGCCTCGAAACGCCTCAGTGGAAATGAGCCTCATCTCGCCTGGAAGGGAGAACCTCCAGGATTTTCTCGAGTTGCGATAGGTGCTCTCGACTTACGACGGGGACCTCAGGTACCTGCTCTGGTGGCCTTTGGAAAGTCCTATCCCTATGCGAGTTGCTCGGGGCCTCTCGGGATTCCTCTCCCGTCGATGCCCGGGGCCTACGATCTCGTGTGGAGTGGGTGCCGGAACCTGAGGATTCCTCTCCAGTGCTGACATGGATCTTGGGGTACTTCTGGAGTCTCCCCAGGGGAGTCAGTCCTCGTCTCGAGTGGGGGCATGCACGTGCGATTTCCTCCCGAGCTGTAGCAGCATTGTCGCGCTTCCCTTCGGGTTGATCAAGGATTATGTGGCTTTCCCTTGAGGCTTTCACACGAGGCTTTCCCACGAGGCTTTCCCACAGGGCTGTCCCACGTGCCACCGTGGTGTGAGTCAATCCTCGGCTTGAAAGTCGAGGCAGTGAAGGGAAACAGGTTTCCCTGGAATGGCCTGAGACATCTGGGGGACTCTGGGAATGGTGGCAAGACCCTGGAGTTCCTCTCGCCATTCCTGTGGTTGCGCCTCCTCTTGAGATGCGAGGGGAACGCCGGGAATTCTTTCCGGATAACGCAGGGAAAGGATCCTTCCTCTCGAGCTATGAGGCTGAAATGGGCTCCTCTGGATGTGGGCAAGAATCTCGTGCTTCCTCTCGAGTGGAGAGGGGTATTTCGGGGAAGTTCTTGAGTTGCAGCTAGGGTTTGAAGGCCCGTTTGTTAGTTCCAGACGCTTGTTGATTAGCATCAAGATGCCTCATCGGAAAAGGGCCACATCTCGCCTGGAGGGGAGAACCTCCTGGATTTTCTCGAGTTGCAGCAGGAGCTCTCGACTTACGACTTGGACCTCAGAGAACCGCTCTGGTGGCCTCATGAAAGGCCAGTCCCCATGTAAGTTGCTCGGGGGCTTCTTGGGATTCCTCTCCCTTCGATGCCGGGGCCTAAGACTTTGTGTGGAATCGGTGCCGGAACCTGAGGATTCCTCTCCAGTGCTGCAATGGATCTTGGGGTATTTCTGCAGTCTCCCCAGGGGAGTCAGTCCTCGTCTCGAGCTGTAGCAGCACTGTCATGCTTCCCTTCTCGTGGATCAAGTGATCTGTGGCTTTCCCTCGAGGCTTTCCCACGAGGCTTTCCCACGAGGCTTTCCCAGTGGGCTGTCCCACGTGCCACCGTGGTGTGAGTCGATCTTCGGCTTGAAAGTCGAGGCAGTGCAAGGAAAACAGGTTTCCCTGGAATGGACTGAGACATCTGGGGACTCTGGGACTGGTGTCACGACACTGGAGTTCCTCTCGCGTTTCCTGTGGAGAGTGCCTCCTCTTGAGACGCGACGGGAACGCCGGGAATTCTTTCCCGACCACGCAGGGAAAGGATCCCTCCGCTTGACCAAGGATTCGGAAACGGGCCTCCTATGGATGTGGGCAGAACTCTCGTGCTTCCTCTAGAGTGGAGACGGGTATATCGGGGAACTTCTTGAGTTGCAGCAAGGGTGTGAAGGACCCTTTGGAAGCTCCAGAGGTTAGGTGTGATTAGCCTCGAGACGCCTCAGCAGAAATGGGCCTCATCTCGCCTGGAGGGGAGAACCTCCTGAATTTTCTCGAGTTGCGGCAGGTGCTCTCGACTTAGGACGGGGACCTCAGGGACCAACTCTGGTGGCCTCAGGAAAGGCCAGTCCCCATGCGAGTTGCTCGGGGGCCTCTCGGGATTCCTCTCTCGTCGATGCGGGGCCTAAGATCTTGTGTGGAGTCGGTGCCGGAACCTGAGGATTCCTCTCCAGGGCTGACATGGATCTTGGGGTACTTCTGGAGTCTCCCCAGGGGATTCAGTCCTCCTCTCGAGCGGGGGCATGCACGTGCGCTTTCCTCCCAAGCTGTAGCAGCAGTGTCACGCTTCCCATCGCGTGGATCAAGGGATCTGGGGCTTTCCCTCAAGGCTTTCACATGAGGCTTTCCCACAGGGCTGTCCCACGTGCCACCGTGGTGTGAGTCGATCCTCGGCTTGAAAATCGAGGCAGTGCAGGGAAAACAGGTTTCCATGGAATGGACTGAGACATCTGGGGGACTCTAGGATTGGTGCCACGACCCTGGAGATCCTCTCTCCTTTCCTGTGGAGAGCGCCTCCTCTTGAGATACGACGGGAACGCCGGGAATTCTTTCTCGAGCACACAGGGAAAGGATCCCTCCTCTCGAGCTAGGAGGCGGAAACGGGGCTCCTCTGGATGTGGCCGGGACTCTCGTGCTTCCTCTCGGGTGGAGACGGGTATGTCGGGGAACTTCTTAAGTTGCAGCAAGGTTGTGAAGGACCCTTTGAAAGTTCCAGAATTTAGGTGTGATTAGCCTCGAGACGCCTCAGCGGAAATGGGCCTCATCTCGCCTGGAGGGGAGAACCTCCTGGATTTTCTCGAGTTGTGGCAGCTGCTCTCGTCTTAAGGCGGGGCCTCAGGAACCCGCTCTGGTGGCCTCAGGAAAGGCCAGTCCCCATGCGAGTTGCTCGGGAGCCTCTCGGGATTCCTCTCCTGTCGATGCCGTGGCCTAAGGTCTTGTTTGGAGTCGGTGCCGGAAACTGAGGATTCCTCTCCAGTGCTGACATGGATCTTGGGGTAATTCTGGAGTCTCCCCAGTGGAGTCAGTCCTCGTCTCGAGTGGAGGCATCCACGTGCGCTTTCCTCCCGAGCTGTAGCAGCAGTGTCACTCTTCCCTTCCCGTGGATCAAGGGATCTTTGGCTTTTCCTCGAGGCTTTCCCACGAGGCTTTCTCACAGGGCTGTCCCTCATGCCACCGTGGTGTGAGTCGGTCCTCCGCTTGAAAGTCGAGGCGGTGCAGGGAAAACAGGTTTCCCTGGAATGGACTGAGACATCTGGGGGACTCTGGGAATGGTGGCACGACCCTGGAGTTCCTCTCGCCTTTCCTGTGGAGAGCGCCTCTTCTTGAGATGCGACGGGAACGCCGGGAATTCTTTCCCGACCACGCAGGGAAAGGATCCCTCCTCTCGGGCTGGGAGGCGGAAACGGGGATTCTCTGGATGAGGGCAGGACTCTCGTGATTCCTTTCAAGTGGAGACGGGTATGTCGGGGAACTTCTTGACTTGCAGCAAGGGTGTGAAGGACCCTTTGTAAGTTCCAGAGGTTAGGTGTGATTTGCCTCCAGACGCCTCAGCGGAAATGGGCCTCATCTCGCCTGGAGGGGAGAACCTCCTGGATTTTCTCGAGTTGTGGTAGGTGCTCTCAACATATGACGGAGACCTCAGGAACCCCCTATGGTGTCCTCAGGAAAGGCCAGTCCCCATGCGAGTAGCTCGGGGGCCTCTCGGGATTCCACTCCCGTAAATGCCGGGGCCTATGACCTTGTGTGAAGTCGCTGCCGGAACCTGAGGATTCCTCTCCAGTGCTGACCTGGATTTGGGGTACTTCTGGAGTCTCCCAGGGGAGTCAGTCCTCAACTCGAGTGGGGGCATGCACGTGCGCTTTCCTCTCGAGCTGTAGCAGCAGTGTCATGCTCCCCTTCGCGTGGATCAAGGGATCTGTGGCTTTCCCTCGAGGCTTTCCCACGAGGCTTTCCCACAGGGCTGTCCCACGTGCCACCGTGGTGTGAGTCGATCCTCGGCTTGAAAGTTGAGGCAGTGCAGGGAAAACAGGTTTCCCTGGAATGGATTGAGACATCTGGGGGACTCTGGGAATGGTGGCACGACCCTGGAGTTCCTCTCGCCTTTCCTGTGGAGAGTTCCTCCTCTTGAGATGCGTCGGGAACGCCGGGAATTCTTTCCTGAACAGGCAGGGAAAGGATCCCTACTCTCGAGCTAGGAGGCGGAAACGGGGCTCCTCTGGATGTGGGCGGGACTCTCGTGCTTCCTCTCGAGTGGAGACGGGTATTTTGGGGATCTTCTTGAGTTGCAGCAAGGGTGTGAAGGACCCATAGGATGTTCCAGAGGTTAGGTGTGATTAGCCTTGAGACGCTTCAGAGGAAATGGGCCTCATCTCGCCTGGAGGGGAGAACCTCCTGGATTTTCTCGAGTTGCGGCAGGTGCTCTCGACTTACGACGGGGACCTCAGGAACCCGCTCTGGTGGCCTCAGCAAAGGCCAGTCCCCATTCGTGATGCTCGGTGGTCTCTCGGGATTCCTCTCCCGTCGATGCCCGGGCCTAAGACCTTGTGTGGAGTCAGTCCCGGAACCTGAGGATTCCTCTCCAGTGCTGACATGGATCTTGGGGTACTTCTGGAGTCTCCCCAGGGGAGTCAGATCTCGTCTTGAGTGGCGGCATGCACGTTCGCTTTCCTCCCGAGCTGTAGCAGCATTTTCAAGCTTCCCTTCGAGTGGATCAAGGCATCTGTGGATTTCCCTCGAGGCTTTCCCACGAGGCTTTCTCTCGAGGCTTTCCCACAGGGCTGTCCCACGTGCCACCGTGGTGTGACTCTATCCTCGGATTGAAAGTTGAGGCAGTGCAGGGGAAACAGGTTTCCCTGGAATTGACTGAGACATCCAGGGGACTCTGGGAATGATGGCACGACCTGGAGTTCCTCTCACCTTTACTGTTTAGAGCGCCTCCTCTTGAGATGCGATGGGAATGCCAGGAATTCTTTCCCGACCAAGTAGGGAAAGGATCCCTCATCTCGAGCTACGAGCCGGAAACGGAGCTCCTCTGGATGTGGCCGGGACCCTCGTGCTTCCTCTTGAGTGGAGACGGGTATGTCGGGGAACTTCTTGAGTTGCAGCATGACTGTGAAAGACTCTTTAGAAGTTCCAGAGTTCACGTGTGATTAGCCTCGAGACACCTCAGTGGAAACGGGCCTCATCTCACCTGCAGGGGAGAACCTCCTGGATTTTACCGAGTTGCGGCAGGTGCTCTCGACTTACGACGGGGACCTCATGGACCCGCTCTGGTGACCTCAGGAAAGGCCAGTCCCAATGCGAGTTGCTAGGGGTCCTGTCGCTATTCCTCTCCCGTCGATGCCAGGGCCTAAGACCTTGTGTGGAGTCGGGGCTGGAACCTGAGGATTCCTCTCCAGGGCTGACATGCATCTTGGGGTATTTCTGGATTCTCACCAGGGGAGTCAGTTCTCGTGTCGAGTAGGGGCATGCACGTGCGCTTTCCTCCCGTGCTGTAGCAGCAGTGTCACGCTTCCCGTCGCATGGATTAAGGGATCTGTGGCTTTCCCTCGAGGCTTTCCCACGAGGCTTTCCCACAGGGTTGTCACACGTACCACCGTGGTGTGAGTCGATCCTCGGCGTGAAAGTGGAAGCAGTGCAGGGAAAACAGGATCCTCTGGAATGGACTGAGACATCTGGGGGACTCTTGGAATGGTGGCACGACCCATGAGTTCCTCTCGCCTTTCCTGTGCAGCGCGCCTCCTCTTGAGATGCGTCGAAACGTCGGGAATTCTTTCCCGAGGAAGCAGGGAAGGATCCCTCATCTCGAGCTTGGAGGCGGAAACGGAGCTCCTCTGGCGGTGGCCGGACCCTCGTGCTTCCTCTGGAGTGGAGACGGGTATGTCGGGGAACTTCTTGAGTTTTAGCAAGGGTGTTTACGACACTTTGGAAGTTCCAGAGTTTAGGTGTCATTACTCTCGAGACGCCGCAGAGAAAATGGGCCTCATCTCGACTGGAGCAGAGAACCTCCTGGATTTTCTCGAGTTGCGGCAGGTACTCTCGACATACGACCGTGACCTCAGGGACAGTGTAGCAGATGTGTCACGCTTCCCGTCGCGGGGATCAAGGGATCTGTGGCTTTCCCTCGAGGCCTTTCTCACAGGGCTGTCCCACATGCCACCATGGATTGAGTGGATCCTCGGCGTGAAAGTCGAGGCAGTGCTGGGAAAACGGGTTCCTCTGAAATGGACTGAGACATCTGGGGGACTCTTGAAATGGTGGCACGACCCTGGAGTTCCTCTTGCCTTTCCTATTGAGAACCCTTGCTCTTGAGATGCCATGGAAACGCCAAAAAATCTTTCCTGACTAAGCAGGATAGGATCCTTCATCTCGGAAACGGGGTTCCTCTGAATGTGGGCGGGACCCTCGTGCTTCCTCTTGTGTGGAGACGGGTATGTCGGGGAACTTCTTGAGTTGCAGCAAGGACCCTTTTTAATTTCCAGAGGTTAGGTGTGATGAGCCTCCAGACACCTCAGAGGAAATGGGCCTCATCCCGCCTGGAGGGGAGAACCTCCTGGATTTTACCCAGTTGCGGCAGGTGCTCTCGAGTTACGACGGGTCCTCAGGGACCCGCTCTGGTGGCCTCAGGAAAGTCCAGTCCCCATGTGAGTTACCAGGGGGCCTCTAGGGATTCCTCTCCCATCGATGCCGGTGCCTAAGACCTTGTGTGGAGTCGGGGCCAGACCCTGAGGATGCCTCTCCAGTGCTGACATGGATCTTGGGGTACTTCTGGAGTCTCACCAGGGGAGTCAGACCTCATCTCGTGTGGGGGCATGCACCTGCCATTTCCTCACGACCTGCAGGAGCAGTGTCACGCTTGCCGACGTGTGGATCAAGGGATCTGTCGCTTTCCATTGAGGCTTTCCCACGAGGCTTTCCAACAGGGCTGTCCTACTTGCCACAGTGGTGTGAGTCGATCCTCGGTGTGATCGTCGAGGCAGTGCAGGGAAAACAGTTTCTTCTGGAATGGACTTAGACATCTGGGGGACTCTTGGAATGCTGGCAAGGCCCTGAAGTTCCTCTCGTCTTTCCTGTTGAGAGCGCCTCCTCTTGAGATGCGACGGGAAGGCCGGGAATTCTTTCCCGACGACGAAGGGAAAGGATCCCTCTTCTCGAGCTACGAGGCGGAAACGGGGCTCAGCTGGATATGGGCGGGACCCTCGTCCTTCCTCTCGAGTGGAGATGGGTATGTCGGAGAACTTCTTGACTTGCAGCAAGGGTGTGAAGGACCCTTTGGAAGTTCCAGAGGTTAGGTGTGATTAGCCTCGAGACGCCTCAGCGGAAATGGGCCTCATCTCACCTGGAGGGGAGAACCTCCTGGATTTTCTCGAGTTGCGGCAGGTGCTCTCGAGTTACGACGGAGACCTCAGGGACCCGCTCTGGTGACCTCAGGAAAGGCCAGTCCCCATGCGAGGTGCTAGGGGGCCTCTCAGTTTTCCTCTCCCGTCGATGCCGGGGCCTAAGACCTTGTGTGGAGTCGGGACCGGACCTGAGGATTCCTCTGCAGTGCTGACATGGATCTTGGCGTACTTCTGGAGTCTCCCAAGCTTGCGTCAGTCCTCGGCTCGAGTGGGGTCATGCACGTGCGCTTTCCTCCCGAGCGGTAGCAGCAGTGTCACGCTTCCCTTCTCGTGGATCAAGGAATCTGTGGCTCTCCCTGGAGTCTTTCCCATGAGGCTTTCCCACAGGGCTATTCCACTTGCCACCATGGTGTGAGTCGATCCTCGGCGTGAAAGTCAAACCAGTGCAGCGAAAACAGGAACCTCCTTCCCCACAGTAGGGGATACACTGTCCCCTTGGGCGGGTATCTCCAGGGCACTCGCGCTGGGGGGTTGCCCGCGGAGGTGCGGGCCTCAGGCTCCACGTGAGAAAAGCCCCAAATGGCATTAGCTGCCAGTCCAGACGCTGGCCCCTCAGGTCTCTGGCCGGAGCCTTGGGCTCCAGGCAACTCAAAGCCCTCGGGGGTGGCACTCTGGGACTGCTGTAGGGAAAGGATGCCAAGAGCCCACGGAGGAGTTGGGGAGGGGGCATGGGGGAAACGGAGGCGAGGACAGCGAGGGATCTAGGTGGAGGCGCTGGAGAGAGCGTCTGGTGTCCCGGAATGCCTCGGAGGAGCCAGCAGGGGACAGTCGAGGACCAGGGACCTGTGGAATGTGAAAAGGAGGGAAATCTCAGAGCAAGGCAGGCTGGGAAAGGGGGCGTTGGGGGCCAATTCAAAGGGACCTAGGGGCGTTTCCTGGGCGGTGAGTTCCCTTGGCACTGCTGAGGGCCCCTGATTGATCCACTCGGGGTTGAACCCACCCCCCGCTGCCAGGGAGGGCCACAAACCAAAGCCCCCGAACTACCCGCCCACCCCAACGGGGATCTTGGCGGTCCAGGGCACAGCCGTGCCCGGGAAAAGCCCACTCGCTCCACGGGACTCCGTCCAGGGTCTCTGCTTGGAAAGAGGCCAGGGGCGGCCCCCTCCATCTACCCACCCAAACCCTATTGACGTCAGTGGTGGCGGAGACGCCTCCCGTTCTCCAGAGTCCTAAGCTGCTGGGTCCCCGCCCACTCGGCCAGCAGTCTGCAGCGTGCCCGTGTGCCTCTCCCACCATGGCTTGGTTCGGCTCCTCCAGCACCTCAAGCGGTACGTTTGCCCTCGGTCCCTGTGGTCGGATCACATCTCAGGGGATTTGCGGGTGGCCTGGGCAAGGGCTCTCGGCCAATGTGTTGACCCCCCTCCCACCCGAGAACGGCTGGGACCCATCGGCCAGGCCCGGGGTTCCGAGGCGTCAGGTGTGCCCAAATTCGGAGGGCGTGGCATCGTTCGTTCATCTTGCTCCTTTGGCACACACATGGCTTCTCCGTTCTCTTTTCTGGGAAGGCAGTGTTGTTTCAGGGGGCATGCTGCGGGGGGCAGGGGCCAGGGTTGGGGGGTGGTGGGAGCGGGTGCTGTGCTGGGATGAGGCCCTTTATCCTCACATCTTCATGTGGGAATGGGAGTCGGGGAGCTCTGTGGCCTTGCTGCCTTCAGTGGCTTCCTCTGCACAGGGGCCTAGTGGCTTCTGCCTTTTGTCAGGCGTTACGGGGTTTGGGCTTCGCTTTGGTGGCCTTGGCCTTTGCCTTGGCCTGGGCCTTGGCCTTGCCCTTGGCGTTGCCGTTGCCCTTGCCTTGGTCTTGGGCTTGACCTTGCCCTGCCCTTGAATTTGAACTTGACCTTGACCTTGACCTTGAACTTGAACTTGAACTTGGGCTTGACCTTGACCTTGACCTTGAACTTGAACTTGACCTTGACCTTGACCTTGAACTTGAACTTCAACTTGAACTTGACCTTGAACTTGAACTTGACTTTGAACTTGAACTTGAACTTGACTTTGAACTTGAACTTGAACTTGACCTTGAACTTGACTTTGAACTTGAACTTAATCTTGACCTTGACATTGAACTTGAACTTGACCTTGAACTTCAACTTGAACTTGTCCTTGACCTTGAACTTCAACTTAAACTTGAACTTGACCTTGACCTTGAACTTCACTTTGAACTTGAACTTGACCTTGACCTTGAACTTGACCCTGAACTTGACCTTGACCTTGAACTTGAAGTTGACCTTGAACTTGAACTTCAACTTGATCTTGAGCTTGAACTTGAACTTGAACTTGACCTTGAACTTGAACTTGACCTTGAACTTGAACTTGACCTTGACCTTGACCAACAACGGGAGACCTCGAGATTTGCTCAGAGCACCGGAGGTCCAGAAGCAGGGCCCTGTATCTCCCCTTCCCTTTGTGATCATTGCAAAAACATTCCTAGCTGATAGCGGGAGTGCCCCTGAAGAAGCAAGCAGTGGGAGTGTGTTTGACACGACTGTGTGCCTTCCTGGCCTCATCTCCACAAGGGGCCTTTCCTCTCGAATAGGCCCATGTCCCCTTGGGGAGGGTGTCATGCCTCTTTTCTCCTCGCTGCAAAGGGTGGAGCCAAGCTCGCTCTGTCAGAGGTACAAAACAGCAATTGAATGGGTTTTTCAAGCTCTTGCTAGGCTGCACCCTTTCAGGGCCCACTTTACTGAAACAGGTGCTCTGTGGCCCTGGTTGGGTATGCAGGTTCACAAACAGGGTGAGATCCTGTCCAAGCCAAGAATTTTCCTGAAAGACCTAGGCTCACTAGAGCTCTCCTCCAGAGCAAAGGGATAGAGGAGATGTATGGAGGAGTCTTGCCTTTCCCTGTGAGTGTGGGGGCTAGTCCCTACGGCCCCAAGTCAGGGTAACTGCCTCTAAGAAAGGAATGGCAAGAAGCGCTATTCTTGGAGGTTGGGACAGGGAGTTCGCAGCATGTGGGGAAAGAAAGACTTCTTCGGTGGAAGAAGAGGCAACCACCGGGGGTGTGTTTGCAAGCCTCTATTTGGAAGGAACAGAGTTTGCTTATACAAGTCAAGACTCCAGATACTCTACGAGGACTGGAGAGTTCAGAGACACGGGCATGTATCTCCTTCTTTTGGAGATCCTTGCCAAAGACATTCTAGCAGATGTGGAGTGCATGAGATGAGCAAGCAAGCGGAGGTGCTATGAGCATCACTGGCTGCCTACTGGGCTCAGCTTTTCCTCAAGGGGCTTTCTTCTGGTAGGAGACCCTATGTCCTTTGGGAGAGGGGGTGCTCTTTCCAACTGCAAGGGTGGAGGTGGAGCAAGGTCGTTCTCGCGAGGTTAAAAAAAAAGACAAATTTGATGGAGTTTTTAAGACTCTTGCTATGCTGTCCTCAGGAACTGAGCAAACAGGTGCCTGTGGCGTAGGTGGGTTTATGAAGGTTCACAACTGGGTGGGATCGCCGTCAGCCAAGAATTTTTTCTGACAGATAGGCTCACTAGAGCTCTCCTCAGAGGAAAGGGGACAGAAAAGACGGTGTGTGAGGTGGCCTCTGCCTTATCAGGTCAATGCTCAAGGGTAACACTGCCTAAGAGCGAATCGCTGCTGCTGCTGCTGGTAAGTCTTCAGTCTGTTCGACTCTGTGCGAGGCCATCAACGAGTAGCCTAGGCTGCCCGTCGTGGGATTCTCAGGCAAAGACAGTAGTGGGTTGCACTTGCCTCTCCAATGCTATAAAGTGAAAATGAAAGTGAAGTCGCTCAGTCGTGTCGACTCAGCGACCACGGACTGCAGGCTACAGGTTTCCGTCATAGGATTTTGAAGGACTGGGCAAGAAGCGGTTTTCAGAGGTGGGAAAGGGTGATTCGCAGGATGGGGGAAAGAGAGCTCCTTGGGACGAATAGGCGGCCATTGGTTTTGTGTTGGCAACTCGTAATTTGAAGGAACAGGTTAGATTAACAAGGGAGACTTCACAGTCGTGTCGAGGAACCAAAAGATTGCAGAGGAGGTGGGTGTATTTTCCTTACTTGCGATATTGCAAAGACATTTTGCTGATAGATGATTCAGCAGGGCTTTGAGATGTTGGTTTCTTTCTAGTCAAGATTTTCAGTTTAAATATAGATATCCTAGAAAATTATTGACACAGGAAATGATATGTCTGGTCAAATGGCTGTCAGTTATAATTGAGTTTATCATTTAGCATTTTAAGTCGCAGCAAGTGAAGTTATTGTCAAGTGTATTATAATTCAGGTTTTTAACGATGTCCTCATAAATGGGTTTAACCACTGATGTTTGCAGAAATTGCTATTCAGATATTGGATATCTTTTTTTCAGCGTTACGATAATTTGGTTGTTGTTTGATTTGTTGTCTTCTGGTAAGCTGGGT
>NW_017212772.1:0-16256 GCF_001704415.2 Capra hircus
GGGGAGAGATGTTTCATGCGCTACAAGCGCTTTTTCGCGAGGCTGTAGCAGTGTCACATTCCCGTTCGCGTGGATCAGAGATCTGTGGCTTGTTCCTCGAGGCTCCAGAGGATTTCCACGAGGGCTTTCCCAGCAGGGCTTGTCCCACTGCCGACCCGGTTGTGAGTGCATGCCTCGACTTGAAAGTCGAGCAGTGCAGGGAAAACAGTGTTCCTGGAATGGACTGAGACATCTGGGGACTCTGGGAATGGTTGCACGACACTGGAGTGACTCTTGCCTTTCGTTGGAGAGCACCTACTCTTGAAATGCGACGAAATGCCGGGAATTGTTTCCGAGCACTCAGGGAAAGGATCTCTCCTCTCGAGCTAGGAGGCGGAAACGGGCTCCTCTGGATGTGGGCGGGACTCTGGTGCTTCTCTCGAGTGGAGAGGGTATGTCGGGGAACTTCTTGAGTTGCAGCAAGGGTGCGAAGGACCCTTTGGGATTTCCAGAGGTTAGGTTGTGAATAGCCTCGTGACGCCTCAGCGGAAATGGGCCTCATCTCGCCTGGAGGGGAAAACCTCCTGGATTTTCTCGAGTTCCGGCAGGTGCTCTCGACTTACGACTGGGACTCAGGGACCGGCTCTGGTGGCCTCAGGAAAGGCCAGTCCCCATGCGAGTTGCTCAGGGGCCTCTCGGGATTCCTCTCCCCGTCGATGCCGGGGCCTAAGACCTTGTGTGGAGTCAGTGCCGGAAAATGAGGATTCCTCTCCAGTGCTGACATGGATCTTGTGGTACTTCTGGAGTCTCCCCACGGGAGTCAGTCCTCGTCTCGAGTGGGGGCATGCACCGTGCGCTTTCCTCCCGAAAATGTAGCAGCAGTGTCACGCTTCCCTTTTCGTGGATCAATGGATCTGTGGCTTTCCCTCGGCTTTCCCAGGATGATTTCCCACGAGGCTTTCCCACAAGGCTATCCCACGTGCCACCGTGGTGTGAGTCGATCCTCGCCGTGAAATTCGAGGCAGTGCAGGGAAAACAGTTTCCTCTGGAATGGACTGAGACATCTGGGTGACTCTGTGAATGGTGGCTCGACCCTGGAGTTCCTCTCGCCTTTCCTGTGGAGAGCGCTTCCCCCTTGAAAATGCGAGCGGAATGGCGTGCATTATTTCCTGACCAAGCAGGGAAAGGATCCCTCATCTCGAGCTTCGATACTAAAACGGCGTCTCCTCTGGATGTGGGCGGGACCCTCGTGCTTCCTCTCTCGAGTGGAGACGGGTATGTCGGGGAACTTCTTGAGTTGTAGCAAGGACCCTTTTGAATTTCCAGAATTTAGGTGTGATGAGCCTCCAGACGCCTCAGATTAAATGGGCCTCATCTCGCCTGGAGGGGAGAACCTCCTGGATTTTCTAGAGTTGGGCAGGGTCTCTCGAGTTACGACAGAGACCTCAGGGACCCGCTCTGGTGGCCTCAGGAAAGGCCAGTGCCCATGGGAGTTGCAAGGGCGCCTTTCGGGATTCCTCTCCGGTCGATGTCGGGGCCTAAGACCTTTTGTGGAGTCGGGGCTGGAACCTGAGGATTCCTCTTCAGTGCTGACATGGATCTTGGCTTACTTCTGGAGTTTCCCCATGGGAGTCTGTGCTCATCTCATGGTGGGGGCATGCACGTGAGCTCTCCTCGGGAACTGTAGCAGCAGTGTCACACTTCCCGTCGCGTGGATCAAGGGATCTGTGGCTTTCCCTCGAGGCTTTCCGACGAGGCTTTCCCACAGGGCTGACCCACGTTCCATGGTGTAGTGAGTGGATCCTCGTCGTGAAAGTAGAGGCAGTGCAGGGAAAGCAAGTTCCTCTGGAATGGACTGACATCTGGGGGTCCCTTGGAATTGTGGCACGACACTGGGGTTTCTCTTGCTTTTCCTGTTGAGAGCGCCTCCTCTTGAGTTGCGACGGGAAAGCCGGGAATTCTTTCCAGACGAAGCTGGAAAAGAATCCGTCATCTAGAGCTACGAGGTGGAAGCCAGGCTCCTCTGGATGTGGGCGGGACTCTCGTGCTTCCTCTCGAGTGGAGACGGGTATGTCGGGGAACTTCTTGAGTTGCAGCAAGTGTGGGAAGGACCCTTTGGAAGTTCCAGAGGTTAGGTGTGTTTAGCCTCAAGACGCCTCAGCGGAAATGGGCCTCATCTCGCCTGAAGGGGAGAACCTCCTGGATTTTCTCGAGTTGTGGCAGGTGCTATCGAGTAACGACAGGGACCTCAGGGACCCACTCTGGTTGCCTCAAGAAAGGCCAGTCGCCATGCGAGTTGCTCGGGGTCCTCTCAGGATTCCTCTCCCGTCGATGCCAGGGCCTAAGACCTTGTGTGGAGTTGTGTTCAGAACCTGAGGATTCCTCTCCAGGGCTGACATGCATCTAGGGGTACTTCTGGAGTCTGCCCTGGGGAGTCAGTCCTCGGCTCGAGTGGGGTCATGCACGTGCGCTTTCCTTCCGAGAGGTAGCAGCAGTGTAACGCTTCCATTCGCATGGATCAAAGGATCTGTGGCTTTCCCTCGAGGCTTTCCCACGAGGCTTTCCAACAGGGGTGTCCCACGTGCCACCGTAGTGTGAGTCAATCCTCCGCGTGAATGTTGAGGCAGTGCAGGGAAAACAGGTTTCCCTGTAATGGACTGAGACATCTGGGGGACTCTGGGAATGTTGGCACGATCCTGGAGTTCCTCTCGCCTTTCCTGTTGAGAGCGCCTCCTCTTGAGATGCGGCGGGAACGACGGGAATCCTTTCCCGATGAAGCAGGGAAAGGATCCCTCATTTCGACCTACGAGGCGGAAATTGGGCTCCTCTGGGTGTGCTCGGGACCCTCGTGCTTCCTCTCGAGTGAAGACGGGTTTGTCGGGGAACTTCTTGAGTTGCAGCAAGGGTGTGAAGGACCCTTTGGAAGTTCCACAGGTTAAGTGTGATTAGCCTCGAGACACCTCAGCGGAAATGGGCCTCATCTCGCCTGGAGGGGAGAACCTCCTGGATTTTACCGAGTTGTGGTAGGTGGTCTCGAGTTACGACGGGGACCTCAGGGACTCGCTCTGGTGGCCTCAGGAAAGGCCAGTCCCCATGCGAGTTACCATGGGGCCTAGGGATTCCTCTCCCATCGATGCCGGTGCCTAAGACCTTGTGTGGAGTCGGGGCCAGACCCTGAGGATGCCTCTCCAGTGCTGACATGAATCTTTCCATACTTCTGGAGTCTCACCAGGGGAGTCAGTCCTCATCTCGTGTTGGGGCATGCACCTGCGATTTCCTCACAAGCTGTAGCAGCAGTGTCACGCTTGCCGACATGTGGTTCAAGGGATCAGTCGCTTTGCATCGAGGCTTTCCCACGAGGCTTTCGAACAGGGCTGGCCCACGTGTCACGGTGGTGTGAGTCTATCCTCGGCGTGAACGTCGAGGCAGTGAAGGGAAAACAGGTTCTTCTGGAATGGACGGAGACATTTGGGGGTCTCTTGGAATGCTGGCAAGGCCCTGGAGTTCCTCTCGCCTTTCCTGTGGAGAGTGCCTCCTCTTGAGATGCGACGGGAAGCCCAGGAATTCTTTCCCGACGACGAAGGGAAAGGATCCCTCTTCTAGAGCTACGAGGCGGAAACGGGGCTCCGCTGGATGTGGGTGGGACCCTCGTCCTTCCTCTCGAGTGGAGATGGGTATGTCGGAGAACTTCTTGACTTGCAGCAAGGGTGTGAAGGACCCTTTCGAAGTTCCAGAGGTTAGTTGTGATTAGCCTCGAGATGCCTCAGCGGAAATGGGCCTCATCTCGCCTGGAGGGGAGAACCTCCTGGATTTTCTCGAGTTGCAGCTTCCTCTCGAAGTAGGCCCCATGTCCCCTTGGGGAGGGTGTCATGCCTCTTTTCTCCTCACTGCCAAAGGGTTGGAGCCAAGCTCGCTCTGTCAGAGGTACAAAAACAGCAATTGAATGGATTTTCAAGCTCTTGCTAGGCTGCACCCTTTCAGGGCCCACTTTAATGAAACAGGTGCTCTGTGGGCCCTGGTTGGATATGCAGGTTCACAAACAGGGTGAGATCCTGTCCAAGCCAAGAATTTTCCTGAAAGACCTAGGCTCACTAGAGCTCTCCTCCAAAGCAAAGGGGATAGAGGAGATGTATGGAGGAGTCTTTGCCTTTCCCTGTGAGTGTGGGGCTACTCCCTACGGCCCCAGGCTCAGGGATAACTGCCTCTAAGAAAGGAATGGCAAGAAGCGCTATTCTTGGAGGTTGGGACAGGGAGTTCGCAGCATGTGGGGAAAGAAAGACTTCTTCGGGGAAGAAGAGGCAACCACCGGGGGTGTGTTTGCAAGCCTCTATTTGGAAGGAACAGGTTTGCTTATACAACTCAAGACCTCCAGATCTGCTCAGAGGACTGAAGTTCCAGAGACAGGGCCATGTATCTCCCCTTCCCTTTGAGATCCTTGCAAAGACATTCCTAGCAGATCGTGGGAGTGCCCATGAAGAAACAAGCAGCGGGAGTGTGCTTGACATCACTGGCTGCCTACCTGGGCTCAGCTCCTCAAGGGGCCTTTCTCTCCTGGTAGACCCTATGTCCCCTTTGGGAGAGGGTGGTGCCCTCTTCCCTCCACACTGCCAAAGGGTGGAGGTGGAGCAAATTCGTTCTCTCTGAGGTAAAAAAAAAAAGACAAATTGGATGGATTTTTAAGCTCTTGCTATGCTGCACCCCTCCAGGACCCACTCGAGCAAAACAGGTGCCCTGTGGCCCCTAGGTCGGGTATGCAGGTTCACACACCGGGTGTGATCCCGTCAAAGCCAAGAATTTTCCTGACAGACCTAGGCTCACTAGAGCTCTCCTCCAGAGGAAAGGGGACAAAAAAGACGTGTGTGTGGAGGTGGCTCTGCCTTTCCAGGTCCCAATCTCAGGGATAACTACCCCTAAGAAAGGAACTGCTGCTGCTGCTGCTGCTGCTGTTAAGTTGCTTCAGTCGTGTTCGACTCTGTGCGATGCCATAGACGGTAGCCCACTAGGCTCCCCCGTCCCTGGGATTCTCCAGGCAAGAACAGTAAGTGGGTTGCCATTGCCTTCTCCAATGCATGAAAGTGAAAATGAAAGTGCAGTCGCTCAGTCGTGTCCGACCCTCAGCGACCCCACGGACTGCAGCCTACCAGGCTTCTCCGTCCATAGGATTTTCTGAAAGGAACTGCAAGAAGCGCTTTTCCAGGAGGCTGGGAAAGGGAGTTCGCAGGATGTGGGGAAAGAGAGCCTCCTTCGGGGAAGAATATGCGGCCACTTGTTTTGTGTTGCAAACCTCTATTTGGAAGGAACAGGTTAGCTTATACAAAGGGAGACCTCCAGATCTGCTCAGAGGACCGAAGTTGCAGAGGCAGGTCGGTGTATTTTCCCTTCACTTTGCGATCCTTGCAAAGACATTCCTTGCTGATAGATGATTCAGCAAGGGCCTTTGAGACTGTTGTTTTCTTTCCTAGGTTCAAAGATTCCTTCAGTTCCTAATATAGATATCCTAGAAATTATGTGACATCCGTGAAAATCTGATATGTCCTGGTCAAATGCTGTCAGTTATAATTCCAGTTATCATATTAAAGCATTTCAAGTCGCAGCAGTGACCAGATTACATTGTCAATTTCTATTTAATCAGGTTTTAACCATGTCCTCTATGGTTTCACACTGATGCCTTTGCAGAAATACTGCTACTTCAAGATATATGGAATATACTTTTTTTAAGCTTACCGATAATTTGTTTGTTTGTTTGTTTGTCTTCTGGTAAGCTGGTACCAGATGGAATTTAGTCTCCTGTCTAGGTTAAGAGCACAAAGTTTTCTTAGAATGCAATTTTTGATAACAGACTATGAGTTTCTTTACCTTTCATTGATTTATAATTGTTTTCATCATCTGTTTTTTTACTTCGGTAAAGTAAATAAGCCTTATTTAAGATTTTGGTACATGCAGGATGGACTAAGCTTTCCCCACTCTTGCAAGTTCCCTTAACCCTTCAGATTCTTCTTGTGGGACCAAGATCTCACTTTCCTCCAGAGGGACAATCCAAGCTTTTTATTAGTTGATCTGCCCCTGACATCAGAGTCAATTTGAGCATGAGTTGGCCTATAATTTAGGCATGAAACTATGACTACATAAAGAAAAGGTGATTTATGATTCAGGGATGGCCATGATATGCCTTGCACTTCAGAGAAAATGGGTTAAAATGATTTTTTTTTTCTTCAAAACTGCACAGCCAGTTCTTTCAGCATATGCAATTGAAAACATCTAGTCATTAGGTCAGTTTTCATTCCAATCCCAAAGAAAGGCAATGACAAAGAATATTCAAGCTGCTGCACAATTGCACTCATCTCACACACTAGTAAAGTAATGCTCAAAATTCTCCAAGTTCACATGAACTGTGAACTTCCAAATGTTCAAGAGGGATTTAAAAAAATGCAGAGAAACCAGAGATCAAACTGCCAACATCCACTGGATCATTGAAAAAGCAAGAGAGTTCCAGAAAAAAAGACATCTATTTCTGCTTTATTGACTATGCCAAAGCCTTTGACTGTGTGGATCACAATAAACTGGGGAAAATTCTGAAAGAGATGGGAATACCAGACCACCTGACCTGTCTCTTGAGAAACCTGTATGCAGGTCAGGAAGAAACAGTTCGAACTGGACATGGAACAACAGACTGGTTCTAAATAGGAAAAGGAATATGTCAAGGCTGTATATTGTCACCCTGCTTATTTAACTTATATGCAGAGTACATCATGAGAAACACTGGGCTGGAGGAAGCACACGCTGGAATCCAGATTGCTGGGAGAAATATCAAGAATCTCAGATATGCAGACGACACCACTCTTATGGCAGAAAGTGTATAAGAACTAAAGAGTCTCCTGATGAAAGTGAAAGAGGAGAGTGAAAAAGTTAGCTTAAAGCTCAGCATTCAGAAAACTAAAATCATTGCATCCAGTCTCATCACTTCATGGCAAATAGATGGGAAAACATTGGAAACAGCAGCAGACTATTTTGGGGGGCTTGGAAATCACTGCAGGTGATGGCTGCCTCCATGAACTTAAAACATATTTATGACTTGGAAGAAAAGTGATGACCAAACTAGACAGCATATTAAAAAGCCGAGACGTTGCTTTGCCAACAAAGATCCATCCAGTCAAGGCTATGGTTTTTCCATATGTCATGGATGGATATGAAAGATGTACTATAAAGAAAGTGACAGCTGAAAATTGGATGCTTTTGAACTGTGGTGTTGGAGAAGATGCTTGTAGGTCGCTTAGACTACAAGGAGACGCAACCACTCCATCCTAAAGGAAATCAGGTCTGAATATACATTGGAAGGACTAATACTGAACCTTGAAACTCCAATACTTTGGCCATTTGATGTGAAGAGCTGACTCACTTGGAAGTTGCTTTGATTTGCCTGTGAGTGTGGGAGCCCTCCCTGGGCAAAGGGACCTCAGGGGTCACTGCCACTGAATCACGACCTCCAAGCAAGCGCATTCCAGCTGTGTGACATTCAGGAAGCAGGAGACTGGGAAAACTATCTTCCTTAGAGGAAGGAAAGTCATCCACAGAGAGTGTGTTTTCAGGCCTCTCTTTGCAGCAAGTGTTTTGCTTCTCAGACATCAGAGCTGCAGGCTTGCTCTGAGGGCCTCAATTGCAGAGTCAGGGCTGTGTGTCTCACTGCACTTTCCAAGCATTGCAGACACATTCCTAGGTTGGAGCAGTGCTTCCCATGAGAAAGAAGCCTCGGGAGTGTGTCTGAGCGGGCTGAGTGCCATGCTAGGGTCACCTAGTCGAGGGCACCTTGCACATCCAATGGGCCCCAGGCGAGTAGCTATGGACCGGCCCTTCGGTTGAGATATCCCAAAGCAGGGAACAAAGCTAGCTCTGTCAGAAGGAGGAAAACAGCAATGGGATGGATTTTCAAGCAGTTGCTAAGTCACACCACGTTAGGGCTCCCCGGGAAAGAAATGCGAGTTTTGGTCCTCTAGGCCCAGTATCCAGATGTGTGCACAGGATATTTTCCCCACAGGATCCAAGAATGTTCCAGACAGACCTAAGCTCACTAGCTCTCTCCTGCAGAGGAAATGAAATATTGTTGCTGAACCACGAAAAGATGCTGGGATTCTTGGCTTATGGAGGAGAAGAATTCAATCCAGGGCCCAAGACGAGGCTTGATTGCTCAGAGCTTTTGTGCAATAGAGTTTTATTAAAGTATAAAGGAGATAGAGAAAGCTTCTGACAGAGACATCACAAGGGGCAGAAAGCGTACCCCCTTGCTAGTGTTGGTAATGGAGTTATATACTCTCCAATAAGTTATGACAACGAACAAAAGAATGTCTGGAGGTTGTAAAGACTCACTAGACCTACTCCCATAATTTACATTTTAAGATAACAGGATTAGCCAGAAGGTTTTTTCCAGAGACCGTCCTCAAGAAGGATGCATGATTGTTATATAATCCTAAGGAATATAGAGGGAAAAACAGTTTGTCCTTTCTTCCTCCTTGAGAATTCTAGACCCCTCTCTCCTTGGGGACCCTTGAACTTCTTAGAAACCTGCCTTGGCAATGACTCTCTCAGAAACATGATTGAACAGCCGTTTGGAGCTTCCTTTGACTTTCCCTGGGAGGGAGGGAGCCCTCCCTGAGCACAGGGCCTCAGGGGCCATGGCCAATGAAAAATAATCTCCCAGCAAGTGCTTTTCAGCCCTGTGTGGCTCTCAGCCCACAGGAGTCTGAGAAAACTCTCTTCCTTGGAGGAAGGAAAGGCAGCCCAAGAGTGTGTTTTCAGGCCTGTATCTTGCAGCAAGTGTTTGGCTTGTTAGACAGAAGACCTGCAGGCCTGTTCCAACAGACTCAATGCCAGAATCAGGGCCTTGTGTCTCCCTGCAGTTTCCTGGCCTTGCAAACACATTCCTAGGTGAGAGCAGTCCTGCCCATGGGGAGGCAGGCTGCGGGAGTGTGTCTGAGGGGGCCAGGTGTCATGCTGGGGTCACCTGGTCGAGGGCACCTTGCACCTCCAATGGACCCCAGGCAAGGAGTTGCAGGCCACCACCTTGCTTCTGAAATCCCAAAATGGGGAGCAAAGCTCGCTCTGTCAGAGGGAAGAAAACAGCAACAGGATGGATTTTCAAGCAGTTGCTAGGCTGTACTGCGTTAGGGCTCCAAGGAAGGAAAATGCGAATTTTAGCCCCTACAACTGGTATCCAGGTGGGCTCCCAGGATGATTTTCCCGCAGGATCCAAGAACGTTCCAGACAGACCTGGGCTCACTAGCTCCCTCCTGCAGAGGAAACATGATAGAACAGCTGTTTGGAGGTTGCTTTGACTTCCCCTGGGAGGGTAGGATCCCTCCCTGTGTGCAAGGCCTCAGGGGCCATTGCCGCTGAGAAATGCCCTCTAAGCCAGACCTTTCCAGCCTTGTATGACTCAGCACGGAGGAGACTGGAAAAGCTATCTTCCTTGGAGGAAGGAAAGGAAGCCCCAGAGAGTGTGTTTTCACACCTGTATCTTGCAGCAAGTGTTTGGCATCTCAGACGTCAGACCTCCAGGCCTGCTCCAATGGCCTCAGTTCCAGAGTCAGGGCCGTGTGTCTCCCTGCATTTTCTGAGCCTTGGGAACACATTCCTAGGTCAGAACAGTCCTGCCCATGGGGAAGGAGCCTGCGGGAGTGTGTCTGAGGGGGTCGGGTGCCATGCTGGGGTCCAATAGACCCGGTACCTCCAATAGACCCCAGGACAACAGCGGTGGGGCTCCCCCTGGCTTCCGAAATGCCAAAGCGAGAAGCAAAGCTAGCTCTATCAGAAGGAAGAAAAGAGCAATCGGATGGATCTTCAGGCTGTTGCTGGGCCGCACCACTTCAGGGTCCCCCCCGAGAGGAACAGGCACCCTGTGGCCCCTAGGTCCGATATGCAGGTTAACACACAGGGTGTGTCCCCATAGGAGCCAAGAATTTTCCTGACAGACCTAGGCTCACTAGAGCTCTCCCACAGGGCAAAAGGGGTAGAACAGACTGTGGATGTGACTCTGCCTTTCACAGCGAGCATGGGGCCCTCCCTACAGCCCCGGGCTCCAGGGAAAATTGTCCCTGAAAAATGACCTCCAAGAAGCGCTTTTCCAGCAGGCTGGGATGCAGAGTTCACAGGATGCGGGGAAAGTGATCGTCCTTCAGGGAAGAAGAGGCAGCCACCCAGTGTGTGTTTGCAAGCCTGTATTTGGAAGAAACTGGTTAGCTTCTTCAAGGGGAGACCTCCAGGTCTGCTCAGAGGACCGAAATTCCAGAGGCAGCACCATGCATCTCCCCTGTCCTTTCTGAGCCTTGGAAAGACATTCCTAGCTTATAGCGGTATTGCTCATGAAGAAGCAGGATGCAGGAATGTGTCAGACATGACTGGGTGCCTTCCTGGGTTCAGCTCCGTGAGGGGCCTTTCCACTCAAATTAGGTCCCATGCCTCCTTGGGGAGGAAGTGGGGCCCGCTTGCCTCCAAATTGCCAAAGGCTGGAACAAAGCTAGTTCTATCAGAGGTAAGAAAAGAGCAATTGGATGGATGTGGAAGCTGTTGCTGGGCCGCACTGCTTCAGGCCCCCCACCCCTCCGCCCCCGAGAGAAACAGGCGCCCTGTGGCCCCTAGGTCCTGGATGCAGTTTCACACATAGAATGTGTCCCCATAGGAGCCAAGAATTTTCCTGACAGACCTAGGCTCACTAGAGCTCTCCTACAGAGCAAAGGGGATGGGACAGATGTGTGGCTGTGGCTCTGCCTTTCCCTGGGAGTGTGGAGCCGCTCCCTATGGCCCCGGGCTCCAGGGGAAATTGCCCCTGAATAATGACCTCCAAGAAGCGCTTTTCCAACTGGCTGAGACGTGGAGTTCTCAGGATGCAGGGAAAGCGAGTGTCCTTCGGGGAAGCAAAGGCAGTCACCTCTTATCATTACTTACTAGAATAGTAGGTACCTTCTCCGGTTGGGCAGAGGCCTTCCCTACCTGATCTGAAAAAGAAAACGAAGTAGCTCGCTGATTTGAGAAATAATTCCCAGACTTGGGTTTCCAACCAGTATAGAATCCGACAATGGCCCTGTCTTTGTAGCCGCGTTAATTAACAGGTATGTGAAGCTCTAAATATCAGTGGAAATTACATACAGCATATAGGCCCCAGTGTTCTGGAATGGTGGAAGGAAACAACCAAACTCTTGAAGAGACACTTTCAAAATGGATCATAGAGACTGACTGTACATGGATGGGCTTGCTTCCGGCAGATTTACTCATATTACGGGTAACTGCACGTTCCCATAGTTGTTGTCCTTATGAAATTTTCTATGGGAGACCCCCTCCCACAGTGAGGCAGGTGTTAGCAGATTTGCCACAAGTAAGGGGGTGGGATTTCACAGCAGATGGAACAATTAGGTAAGCTAATAAATCAGGTAACTAAGTTTGTATAAAAAAGAATATCATTCCCCCTTGAGGAACAGATTCATGAATTTGTGCTCAGTGATCAGGTGTGGCTCAATGACTGGAAACACAATTCCTTGGCCTGACATCGGAAAGGTCCTTATACTGTTGTTTTAGCCACAATTCTGAAAGAGATGGGAATACCAGACCACCTAACCTGCCTCTTGAGAAATCTGGATGAAGGTCAGGAAGCAACAGTTAGAGTAGGACATGGAACAACAGACAGGTTCCAAAAAGGAAAAGGAGTATGCAAAGGCTGTATATTGTCACCCTGTTTATTTAACTTATATGCAGAGTACATCATGAAAAATGCTGGGATGGAAGATACATGAGCTGGAATCAAGATTGCCAGTAGAAATATCAATAAACTTAGATATGCAGATGACACCACCATTATGGCTGAATGTGAAGAGGAACGGGTATGTCGGGGAACTTCTTGAGTTGCAGCAAGGGTGTGAAGGAACCTTTGGAAGTTCCAGAGGTTAGGTGTGGTTAGTCTCGAGATGCCTCAGCGGAAATGGGCCTCATGTCGCCTGGAATGGAGAGGCTCCTGGATATTCCCGAGTTTCAGCAGGTGCTCTCGAGTTACGACGGGGACTTCAGGGACCCGCTCTGGCGGCCGCAGGAAACGCTAGTCATCATGCGTGTTGCTAGGGGGCCTCTCGTGATTCCTCTCCCGTCGATGCCGGGGCCTAAGACTTGTGTGCAGTCGGGGCCGGAAGCTGAGGATTCCTCTCCAGTGCTGACATGGATTTTGTGGTACTTCTCGAGTCTCCACAAGGGAGTCAGGCCTCGTCTCGAGTGGGGGCATGAGCGTGCCCTTTCCTCCCATGCTGTAGCAGCAGTGTCACGCTTCCCCATGCCTGGACCAAGGGATCTGTGGCTTTCCCTCGAGTCTTTCCCACTAGGCTTTCCCACAGGGCTGTCCCACGTGTGACGGTGGTGTGAGTCGATCCTCGGCATGAAGGCCAAAGCAGTGCAGGGAAAACAGGTTCCTGTGGAATGGACTGAGACATCTGGGGGACTCGGAGAATGGTGGCATGTCCCTGGAGTTCCTCTCGACTTTCCTGTGGAGAGTGCCTCCTCTTGAGAAGCGACAGGAACGCCGGTAATTCTTTTCCGACCTCGCAGGGAAAGGATCCCTCCTCTCGAGCTATGAGGCGGAAACGGGGCTCCTCTGGATGTGGGCGGAACTATCGTGCTTCCTCTTGAGTGGAGACGGGTATGTCGGGGAACTTCTTGATTTGCAGCAAGGGTGTGAAGGACCCTTTGGAAGTTCCAGAGTTTAAGTGTGCTTAGCCTTGAGATGTGTCAGTGGAAATAGGCTTCATTTTGCCTGGAGGGGAGAACATCCTTGATTTTCTCCAGTTGCGGCAGGTGCTCTCCACTTACGACGGGGACCGCAGGGACCCGCTCTGGTGGCCTCAGGAATGGCCAGTCAAGATCCAAGACAGCACTGGAGAGGGAGAGACATCACAAGAGGCTCCCGAGCAACTCGCATGGGGACTGGCCTTTCCTGAGGCCACCAAAGCGGGTCCCTGAGGTCCCGGTCGTAAGTCGAGAGCACCTGCCACGACTCGAGAAAATCCAGGAGGTGCTCCCTCCAGGCGAGATGAGGCCCATTTCCGCTGAGGCGTCTCGAGGGTAATCACAACTAACCTCTGGAACTTCCAAAGGGTCCTTCACACCCATGCTGCAACTCAAGAAGTTCCCCGACATACCCGACTCCACTCGAGAGGATGCACGAGAGTCCCGCCCACATCCAGAGGAGCCCCGTTTTCGCCTCCTAGCTCGAGAGGAGGGATCTTTTCCCTGCGTGGTCGGGAAAGAATTCCCGGCGTTCCCGTTGCATCTCAAGAGGAGGCGCTCTCCACAGGAAAGGCAAGAGGAACTTCAGGGTCGTGCCACCATTCCCAGAGTTTCCCTGGATGTCTCAGTCCATTCCAGGGAAAACTGTTTTCCCTGCACTGCCTCGACATTCAAGCCGAGGATCGACTCACACCACGGTGGCACGTGCGACAGCCCTGTGGGAAAGCCTCGTGGGAAAGCCTCGAGGGAAAGCCAAAGATCCGTTGATCCACGCGAAGGGAAGCGTGACACTGCTGCTACAGCTCGGGAGGAAAGCGCACGGGCATGCCCCCACTCGAGACGAGGACTGACTCCCCTGTGGAGACTCCAGAAGTCCCCCAAAATCCATGTCAGCACTGGAGAGGAATCCTCAGGTTCCGGCACCGACTCCACACAAGATCTTAGGCCCCGGCATCTACGGGAGAGGAATCCCGAGAGGCCCCGAGCACCTTCGCATGGGGACTGGCCTTTCCTGAGGCCACCTGACCGGGTCCCTGAGGTCCCGTCGTAAGTCGAGAGCACCTGCAGTAACTCGAGAAAATCCAGGAGGTTCTCCCCTCCAGGCGAGATGAGGCCCATTTCCGCTGAGGCGTCTCGAGGCTATTCGCAATTAACCTCTGGAAGGTCCAAAGGGTCCTTCACACCCTTGCTGCAACTCAAGAAGTTCCCCGATATACCCGTCTCCACTCGAGAGGAAGCACGAGAGTCCAGCCCACATCCAGAGGAGCCCCGTTTCCCCCTGCTATCTCGAGAGAAGTGATCCTTTCCCTGCATGGTCAGGAAAGAATTCCCGGCATTCCCGTCGCATCTCAAGAGGAGGCGCTCTCCACAGGAAAGGCGAGAGGAACTCCAGGGTCGTGCCACATTCACAGAGTTCCCCAGATGACTCACTCCATTCCAGGGAAACCTGTTTTCCCTGCACTGCCTCGACTTTCAAGCCGAACATCGACTAACACCTGGGTGGCACGTGGGATAGCCCTGTGGGAAAGCCTCGTGGGAAAGACTTGTGGGAAAGCCTCGAGGGAAATCCACAGATCCCTTGATCCACGCGAAGTGAAGCGTGACACTGCTGCTACAGCTCGGGAGGAAAGCACATGTTCATGCCCCCACTCGCGACGCGGACTGACTCCCATGGGGAAACTCCAGAAGTAACCCAAGATCCATGTCAGCAGTGGATAGCAATCCTCAGGTTCCGACAGCGACTCCACACAAGGTCTTAGGCCCCAGCATCGATGGGAGAGGAAACCGAGAGGCCCCCGAGCAACTCGCCATGGGGACTGGCCTTTCCTGAGGCCACCAGAGCGGGGTCCCTGAGGTCCCCAGTTGTAAGTCGAGAGTACCTGCTGCAACTCGAGAAAATCCAGGAGGTTCTCCCCTCCAGGCGAGATGAGGCCCATTTCCGCTGACGCGTCTCGAGGCTAATCACACCTAACCTCTCGAACATCCGAAGGGTCCTTCACACCCTAGCTGCAACTCAAGAAGTTCCGACATACCCGTCTCCACTCGAGAGGAAGCACGAGAGACCCGCCCACATCCAGAGGAGCCCCGTTTCCGCCTCCTAGCTCGAGTGGAGGGATCCTTTCCCTGAGTGGTCGGGAAAGAATTCCAGGCGTTCCCGTCGCATCTCAAGAGGAGGCGCTCTCCACAGGAAAGGCGAGAGGAACTCCAGGGTCGTGCCACCAATCCCAGAGTCCCCCAGATGTCTCAGTCCATTCCAGGGAAACCTGTTTTCCCTGCACTGCCTCCACTTTCAAGCCAAGGATCCACTCACACCACGGTGGGCACGTGGGACAGCCCTGTGGGAATGGCCTCGTGGGAAAGCCTGATGGGAAAGCCTCGAGGGAAAGCCACAGATCCCTTGATCCACGCGAAGTGAAGCGTGACACTGCTGCTACAGCTCGGGAGGAAAGCACATGTGCATGCCCCACTCGCGACGCGGACTGACTCCCATGGGGAAACTCCAGAAGTAACCCAAGATCCATGTCAGCAGTGGATAGCAATCCTCAGGTTCCGACAGCGACTCCACACAAGGTCTTAGGCCCCGGCATCGATGGGAGAGGAAACCCCGAGAGGCCCCCGAGCAACTCGCATGGGGACTGGCCTTTCCTGAGGCCACCAGAGCGGGTCCCTGAGGTCCCGTTGTAAGTCGAGAGTACCTGCTGCAACTCGAGAAAATCCAGAGGTTCTCCCCTCCAGGCGAGATGAGGCCCATTTCCGCTGACGCGTCTCGAGGCTAATCACACCTAACCTCTGGAACATCCGAAGGGTCCTTCACACCCTAGCTGCAACTCAAGAAGTTCCGACATACCCGTCTCCACTCGAGAGGAAGCACGAGAGACCCGCCCACATCCAGAGGAGCCCGTTTCCGCCTCCTAGCTCGAGTGGAGGGATCCTTTCCCTGAGTGGTCGGAAAGAATTCCAGGCGTTCCCGTCGCATCTCAAGAGGAGGCGCTCTCCACAGGAAAGGCGAGAGGAACTCCAGGGTCGTGCCACCAAACCCAGAGTCCCCCAGATGTCTCAGTCCATTCCAGGGAAACCTGTTTTCCCTGCACTGCCTCCACTTTCAAGCCAAGGATCCACTCACACCACGGTGGCACGTGGGACAGCCCTGTGGGAATGCCTCGTGGGAAAGCCTGATGGGAAAGCCTCGAGGGAAAGCCACAGATCCCTTGATCCACGCGAAGTGAAGCGTGACACTGCTGCTACAGCTCGGGAGGAAAGCACATGTGCATGCCCCCACTCGCGACGCGGACTGACTCCCATGGGGAAACTCCAGAAGTAACCCAAGATCCATGTCAGCAGTGGATAGCAATCCTCAGGTTCCGACAGCGACTCCACACAAGGTCTTAGGCCCCGGCATCGATGGGAGAGGAAACCCGAGAGGCCCCCGAGCAACTCGCATGGGGACTGGCCTTTCCTGAGGCCACCAGAGCGGGTCCCTGAGGTCCCCGTTGTAAGTCGAGAGTACCTGCTGCAACTCGAGA